>NW_020837948.1:79284501-79537025 GCF_003676395.1 Aethalodelphis obliquidens | reverse complement strand
TGTGTGTGTGTGTGTGTGTGTGTGTGTGTGTGTGTGTGTTGGAGGGTGGTGAGATGAGAAAATCATAGCTCTTGTCTGGAGAAAACAAAAAAAGTGACTGTTTTTGCTCAGGTTTCACTGTCTCAAATCTTTGAAGATGGGTGGCATAGCTCTTAGAACTGCCCAGAAATTTTGAGTCAGAAAAGTGATGCAGCTACTCTTTCTGGCTCTCTGGGGACTCTGGCTTAGTCAGTCTCCGTCACATTTCAGGCAGGTCCTGTCGCCACCAAGGCCCTGCCTCCAACCTGCCTTGTCACGTCAGGTCCTTCCTACCACTTAGGCTTCTAGACAGCAGAGCTGGCTGGGGAAAATCGCTGCCCCATCAGGCTCCAAATCCCAAGTAACAGGTTTGGATGAGGGTGGAGGAACTGAGGGAAACTAGTCCAGGCCATGAGAATAGTTTGATTTATAACCTGTATATATTTAGAAATATGTCTGTGGGCTTTTTAGCCTGGGCTCTGCAAACGTTGGGAGAGGGCGTATGGCTTTCCACATCGTCTCATTTACTCTCCTCCTCTCAATCGGAAAAGAAACATGTTTCAAAAGTCTTACTCATCTCAAAGAGACATTAGCTGGGGGAAGAGTACAAATCTTCCCAAATTGCGATTGTTGAATAAGCTAACAGTAATGCCACTAAATCAAACTAAATCTGACAAATGCACATTCATCACAAACTTATGTGGATATTTGAAGGTTCCTAGAAATTGATTTAACTCTTTCATGTTTTTAGATAAGAAATTTGAAGTCAAAGGACTGAGCGAATTTCCCCTGTTCATTTTTTTAATCTAATACCTGTAGTGTGCCAAGTAGTAAGTGAAAAATAAGAGGATACAAAGTGACTTGGGGATCTTAGTTCAGTTACAATGGTCATTTGAAAAGGTGAGGCCATTTGAAGGCACATATGGATAAAGGAAAGAAGGGAGGCATGTGAATATACAGGAGAAGAATACTGAACACAGAGAGAACAGGAAATGCAAATCCCTGAGGTAGAAGGTAATGCGTTTGTTGGTTTGAGAAAGCGAGCAAAGCGATAAGAAACGGGATCAGAGAGGTAACCAGGGCCAGCTCATGTAGGGCTCTGTGCGCATGGTAAGAGCGTTAGTTTTTGTACTGAGTGAGATAGGCGGAAAGGGAAGGCTGAGACCAGAAGAAGGACATGCTCTGATTTATGAGGATGAAGGATCCTGGTGGCTGATGTATGGCAGAGACTGGAGGAGGCTAGAGGGAAGCAGGGAGACCAATTAGAACCCAGCAAATTAAGGGCAGTTTGGTCCCCTCATGTTCTTTGTGCACACTCTACCACCTTCTGCGAGAGCAGCCGTTCTTGGAAAATCACAACCCTTAGCTATTTTTGAATTTGTGTTATCTCTCTAATATTTCCCTTCTAGGGCAGGACGAGATATTATTTCTTTTGCCCATTCTTTCCTTTTCTTTATTCCTAGTTGGAGAAGCAAATTTGCTAAGATGGTATAAAAATACAACGTTTTTCTGATGCTATTGTTATTATTATTCTGTAAAATGCAGCAAAATTAACATATTAAGTTGAAAAATATCAGTGATAGTTTTTCTATTCTCCAGAGTAGCCTTTGATAGTACACTTCTCTCAGTTAAACAAACTGAGCCTGCAATATATATACACCTATGCTACATTTATGCGTCTATACTTAATCATATTTTATGTATCACTATATTCATGTATATATTGTTACAATATAGAGCATTATAAAGATATATGTTACAAAGTATTTATAAAAACTGAATATAAATAGAATTGTTAAAAGTATATTCCTGAACTCTGAAAGATCATGCTGTGCAGCCCTGTAGGGTATGCACTCCGCTTTGGACACTAACCAAAGTTGTAGAGGCTTAATTCTAAATTACATGAAAGTCACCGCTAATGAAACTGTAAGAACCTACTGCAACTCCTCCTGGGAGCACAAACTCTGTGCACAATTTTTGAGATTCTGAGGCCATCTCTAGGACAGAGATGAAAAGGACAGGGGTATGGAAAAGACTGAGCAGGTGAGATTGATTGAAAAGAGGGATGAAGACAGAAGAGAGAGGATGCAGAGGCTCATTCAAGGGAGCTCTGTGTGAACTGAAAAGTGACTTGAATGAGAAACGTACAAAAATATTCTGCTCTACCTTCCATGTTCTATGTTTCTGACTAGCTAATCATGACATTGCTTTCTTTCTGTATTATAATTAATACCCTTCTAGATACTGAGGCATTAATCAAGTGTTTTTTCCCTAGCTAACTCTGTCTCCATACATCTTTATATATTCATGTCTCCCTCTATCCCTCTATGCCCATCTCTATATCACTATATGTAGATATATATGAACGTCTGTCTATCTATCTATCTATCTATCTATCTATCTATCTATCATCTAGCCATCTGTCTATATTTGTGGAATCCTTAGTGGAGTACTTCTCAGTATATAGATGTGTCAAGATTTATGTAACAGGCTCTACATATGGCTTCCTGAGAATGGGGAGGAGGCATATTTAACTATCTCTTCTGCCTTCATTTTCCACTACTGACTTGAAAATGAATAGGGACATGTAACGGATGTTTAATTTGAAAAGTGTCCCAAATGTACAAGAAAAAAAAATAGTAGAGCATTTCACAATGACTTCAATAGGTGAAATGATTGAAATTTCCCATTATTACAGGCACAAACTAAATGCAATTCTGAATACCCTTAAGATTCTCGGTGGATCAGGCAGATACTACACAATTCTTTAGAGCAAGTTGTTATAGTCTCTTTATCCCCAATTCATTAAAGAGTTTACCCTTGAGACAATAAGCTTCATCAACAAACAGACAGATTGATTTTACCCCCAAAAGGTTTCCCCTCTAAGGAAGCAGGTAAAATCCCATATGAACCTAGTATATTTACTGGGCTTCTCTTATGGCTGTTTAGTGTTTGCTACTTCTCATAAATGTGACTGCAGCTACCTCCTCAATTCCACTCTGTTTTCAATTTTTTCCCCCAATATAATCTCTCTAGGTTCAATTTTATCAGTAGCAATAGACAAGGAGGAAGAAACATTACTTATAAACCTGCTTTTGAAAGGCATTTTCTCAGGAAGTTCACGGTAATAGCTGCATAGTTAGAATTTTACTTTATTTTTAAAATTATGAATTCTATCAAATTTCATTAAAATATATAAAAAATATAACAAATATCCTTGAATCTACCGCTCAGCTTTATCAATCATAAAATGATGGCATATTTGCTTATCCTTTGTTTATAGAGTTAATTTATGCTTATCATTGCAAGTCTTTAGGATTTTGCTCAATCTCAGTACATCTCATAAAGAATATATACCATGGTTTTAAGTGTGTAACATCATATGTTATAAGGCTGCAATATAGTAATATTGCATAATGAAGAATTTTCAATAATGGCAGCAAATTTATCAGTATCATTCTGCAACTTGCTTTTTTCTTTTTTTGTTTGTTTGTTCTGGAAAAGAAAATATGCTGATAAAATATTCTTACAGCCCACATCTTTCTCTCTTTTATTTCACTAAAATGTTTTTGTTCCTATTTTTCTCCTCACCATTTATTTGCTCTCTCTTGCCTTTAAATCTATTGTTAGATAAATGCTGGGCTTCCTGGCTTGATTGTCTACATTTCTTACATTTTCCCCTGTTTTCTATCTCTGTGTTGCTTTGCTCTGCATTTTAAATTTCCTCCTCTATGTCTTTTAGTACTGCTATTAATTTTCGGGGGGAAATTACTGGTTTTTTGAAACATCTTTTTCTTGTGCTCTCATAATTCTGTTTTAAAGCAGTCCATTCTTGTTTAATAGATGTACTGTTTATTCAAACCAATGTGAGTATGGAAATTACAGTTTTATTATTTACTTAGATTCTCAAAGTGATTTGAGAATTAGCTGTTCTGCTTGTTCATCTAGGCATTTCTCTCTTATGCTGTTGATTTTCTCCAAGAGTCTTGTGATTCTTGGTTGTCAATTCATATTTGTGAACAAAGGACCCGGTCAACTAATATGGGTATCTGGTGTGGGAATCTTCCACCACCGAGTATGCTTTTTTTCCCTAACAAGATCTGTCTTCGAATGGTAGTACTGACCGTTGTTCTGTAAATATGGGTAGACTGTTTCAATGGCCAACTTCATCTTAGGTCACAGGATACAGATCAACCCTTCCCCTAATCTCTAGTACCACAACAAGCCAACCTTTATTCTACTGTGTCACAAATGGAACCTCCCAAGTATATTATTAAATTTCCTAAGTGTATTACTAGATTTTTTAAGAAACACCTCTCTCTTTTTAAACTGGGGGCAAATAAACTCCATATCATGACATCCAAGGATAGATTTTTAGAAGTTAATGGAGCTGACTTGCTGTTCCCACAGATTATCCTAAATTAAATACCATGCATTCTGCCCGATAGGCCTGCTGTCAAGACAAGATGGCAGAGTGCTCTGATTTATGAATAGAACACTTCTACTCTTAAATTCAGTCTTTTGGTACACACAGCTTTATGGTCTGCCAGATTCTTTTGCTGGTAGGTGTTCCCTTATTTTAAATAGTTTTATTTCGATGAAATGAAAAGAAAAGCAAAATAAAATAAGCAAACAAAATCATATTGTTTGTGGAGCTTTTAACTGCTTGAAAAATAGTATAAACTGCTTCAAAAATCCTGAGTAATAAATTTTATGCCCATAAGGAGGTTTTGCTATCCAAGCTGCTTAGAATCACACTCCTTCAATCAGCCCCACATCCAATAGCCACCTGGGCTTCCTAGGAGCTAACTTCCATGCTGACTGACTGCATCTCAATATCCCAGGGTTGGAGATTCTGCCAAATTATCTCGTGCAAAGAATGTTTTATCGGTGACACTGACAAACTGGACGTTAGACAACTGGAGAAGCCAGCTGTGATGTGAGTGGAAAATCCATGCTTCACTATCATGGGGAAGGTTGGGCTTTGTTGGCTCTCAGCTGCCCTTGAATTTGGCATGGAGCTCGATGGCACTGTTCTCTCTTTGCCAGTTCTCAGAAGGCATGAGGGCCTACTTATTTTTGAGCAGTTCTCACACATCCTGCTTCCAGGAAACAGAATAAATCAGATCCTAGGCCCTGAAAACATGATTATACAGGCAGTCGTTGGCCTATGAAAACATTATTTGTTCCCCAATTTTGTGAAGCTTAGATGCCATAGACGCAGATGTTATCTTTCTAGACCAGTCCAAGTTAAATCATAATCTAGATGTATTGGACGTAAAAAGAGCCATAGTTCCAAACTTAAGTGACGAGTTTAGTGATTTTTTTTTTGTACATCAAATCCCTCTGAACCCCAAAGGTAGGAGGACTGCACCAGTAAACTGATGGGGAGGGAGACTAGTGATCTAATCCTTAGTCACACAGTGACTATGTCCTCTGAACTATTTACCCTTAATTTTTTGTTAAATCAATGTATCTAAAAATTAAATTTGGGGCTTCCCTGGTGGCGCAGTGGTTGAGAGTCCACCTGCCGATGCAGGGTACACGGGTTCGTGCCCCGGTCCGGGAAGATCGCACATGCCGTGGAGCGGCTGGGCCCGTGAGCCATGGCCACTGAGCCTGCGCGTCCGGAGCCTGTGCTCCGTAATGGGAGAGGCCACAACAGTGAGAGGCCCGCGTAACCGCAAAAAAAAAAAAACAAAAAAAAAATTAAATTCGATTTGTATCTTCCTTGCTTAAAAATTTCAGGGATTTATAGTTTCTGTTTCTTCTGACTGCAATGCTCTTCCCAACCGTTTCAAAGTCATTGTTTTTCCCAAATCTTACATTCACTTCCTCTGTGAATATGAATGCCATATTGTTTGGCAAAGTCAATCAGTCCCTCCTCTTTACTATGCTTTGGAGACATATGAACTTTATTACTACTGAATGTATATTTATAATTGTTATGGTTCATTTTGATGAACCCCTTCTCAAAGGTAGGCACTGTGACTTATTTATCTTTACATTCCCAGACCCCAGGGATACAAAATTTGTGATACAAATTCATGATAACTCTAGCATGTTTTGGTATTTCTCCATAAGTGTGCTTTATGGAAAAAACAATTAGAAAATCTTGTGCTCTTCTTTTCTATAGAATTTTTGGTACCATTTATAAGGTGCTGTGAACAGAAGTTTCTCAAGTGAGATGTAAACTCGCTTCACAAATCACAACGTTTTGTACACTTATTTACATACCCTGATATAGTGCTCTGTAAAATATGTCTAGAAACTATTAATCTACAGTATAATTCTAGCTAGAAAAGAGCATAAGTATTTTATATGTTGTTATATATGATTTTTAAAAACAAAATTTTAAAACATCATCTCTTCATTGATTTTATATAATAGAAATGCTAGCTTCTGTCAGAAAGTCTCTTTATTTATTTATTTTTCAGCTGAACTCAGTCTTGGATCTGTTTCCACACTATTCAGCTTGCCAGGAATTTGCTACAAAATTCAATTGTAAAAGGGCTTGTTTTGACAAATTAATTAAACGATTAATTACAGACACCCATTCTATAACTTCTGAGTGCCAAAACAATGAGAAAAAGATTGGCTTATATTCAGTTCAAAGTATACTCATTGTTAGGGTATATGTTTAGTACAATAATGATGTCCGATTTGCTCACACACTCAGGAAATAGCTTTAAAAGCTATCTATAGAGACCTTCAAGATGGTGGAGGAGTAAGACATGGAGATCACCTTTCTCCCCACAGATACATCAAAAATACATCTACATGTGGAACAACTCCACAGAACACCTACTGAATGCTGGCAGAAGGCCTCAGACTTCTCAAAAGGCAAAAAAATCCCCACATACTTAGGTAGGGCAAAAGAAAAAACAGAGACAAAAGAATAGGGATGGGACCTGCACCTCTGGGAGAGAGCTGTAAAGGAGGAAATATTTCCACACACTAGGAGGCCCCTTCACTGGCAGGGACAGGGGGCTGGGCGGAGGGGAAGCTTTGGAGCCATGGAGGAGAGCACAGCAACAGGGGTGCGGAGGGCAGAGTGGAGAGATTCCTGCACAGAGGATTGGTGCCAACCAGCACTCACCAACCTGAGATGCTTGTCTGCTCACCTGCCAGGGCTGAGGCTGGGAGCTGAGGTTCAGGCTTCAGAGATCAGACCCCAAGGAGAGGACTGGGGATGGCGGCGTGAAGACAGCCTGAAGCGGGCTAGTGCGCCACAGCTAGCTGGAAGGGAGTCCAGGGAAAAGTCTGGACCTGCCGGAGAGACAACAGACCATTGTTTGGGGCGCGTGAGGAGAGGGGATTCCTGCTCCATGGGCCCACAGAAGGCAGAGCACCACCTAAGCAAGCTCCAGAGATGGGCACAAGCCACGGCTATCAGCTCGGATCCCGGAGATGGGTATGAACTGCTAACGCTGCCACCGCTGCCACCAAGAATCCTGTGTGCAAGCACAGGTCACTACTCACGCCCCCCTGGGAGCCTGTACAGCACACCGCTGCCAGGATCCCGTGATCCAGGGACAACTTCCCCAGGAGAACACACAGCACACCTCAGGCTGTTGCAATGTCATGCTGGCCTCTGCCGCCCCAGGCTCGCCCGGCATTCCAGTTGTGACTACCATAGAGCAAGAGAGCCCTAATCAGCTGCTGCTTTAAGGCCCTCCTGTCTGGGCGGGGAACAGATGCCTGAGGGCACCCTACATGCAGAGGCAGGGCCAAAACCAAGCTGAACCACAGGAGCTGTGCCAAAAAACAAGAGAAAGGGAAATTTCTCTGTGCAACGTCAGGAGCAACAGATTAAATCCCCGCAATCAACTTGATGGACCCTGAATCTGTGGAATACCTGAATAGACAACAAATCATCCCAAAACTAAGGCTGTGGACTTTGGGAGCAACTGTAGACTTGGGGTTTACTGTCTGAAACTGATTTGTTTCTGATTTTTATGTTTATCTTTGTATAGTTTTTAGCACTAGTTATGATTGTTGGATTTGTTCATTGATTTCATTGCTCTCTTATTTTTTATTATTTTATTTATTTTAATAAATTTTTAAAAATACATTATTATTTTTTTTTTCTTTCTTTTCTTCTCCCTTTTCTTCTGAGCCATGTGGCTGACAGGGTCCTGGTGCTCCGGCCTGGTGTCAGGCCTCAGCCTCTGAGGTGGAAGAGCCGAGTTCAGGACACCGGACCACCAGAGACCTCCTGGCCCCACATGATATCAATCAGTGAGAGCTCTCCCAGATATCTCTGTCACAACACTAAGAACCAGCTCCACCCCACGGCTAGCAGGCTTCGGTGCTGAACATCCCATGCCAACCAACTAGAAAGACAGGAACACACCCCACCCATTAGAAGAGAGGCTGCCTAAAGTCATACTAAGTTCACAGACACCCCAAAACACACCACCTGATGCGGCTCTGCCCACCAACAGGACAAGATTCAGCCCCACCCACTAAAAAACAGGCACCAGTCCTTTCCTCCAGGAAGCATACACAAGCCACTGAACCAACCTCACCCACTGGGGGCAGACACCAAAAATAATGGGAACTATGAATCTGCAGCCTGTGAAAAGGAGACCCCAAACACAGTAAGTTAAACAAAATGAGAAGACAGAGAAATATGCAGCATGTGAAGGAGTAAGGTAAAAACCCACCAGAGCAAATAAATGAAGAGGAAATAGACAGTCTAACTGAAAAATAATTCAGAGAAATGATGATCCAAAATCTCAGAAATACAATGGAGAAAATACAATAAATTTTTAACAAGGACCTAGAAGAACTAAAGAGCAAACAAACAATGATGAAGAACACAATAAATGAAATTAAAAATTCTCTAGAAGGAAACAATGGCAGAATAACTGAGGCAGAAGAATGGACAAGTGACCAGGAAGATAAAATCGTGCAAATAACTGCCGCAGAACACAATAAAGAAAAAAGAATACAAAGAATTAGGAGAGTCTCAGAGACCTCTGGAATAATATTAAATGCACCAACATTCGAATTATAGGGGTTCCTGAAGAAGAAGAGAAAAAGAAAGGGTCTCAAAAAATATTTGAAAAGATTATACTTGAAAACTAACATGGGAAAGTAAATAGTCAGTCAAGTCCAGGAAGCACAGAGAGTCCCATATGGGATAAATCCAACGAGAAATACGCCAAGACACATATTAATCAAACTATCAAAAATTAAATACAAAGAAAAAATATTAAAAGCAGCAAGGGAACAGCAACAAATAACACACAAGGGAATCCCCATAAGGTTAGCAGCTGATCTTTCAGCACAAACTCTGCAAGACAGAAGGGAGTGGCAGGACATATTTAAACTGATAAAAGGGAAAAACCTACAACCAAGATTACTCTACCCAACAAGGATCTCATTCAGATTCAATGGAGAAATCAAGAGCTTTACAGACAGGCAAAAGCTAAGAGAATTCAGCACCACCAAACCACCTTTACACCAAATGCTAAAGGAACGTCTCTAGGTAGGACAAACAAGAGAAGGAAAAGACCTACAAAGGCAAACCCAAAACAATTAAGAAAATGAGAATAGGAACATACATACTGATAATCACCTTAAATATAAATGGATTAAATGCTCCAACCAAAAGACACAGACTGACTGAATGGATACAAAAACAAGACCCATATATATGCTGTCTACAAGAGACCCACTTCAGACCTAGGGACACATACAGACTGAAAGGGAGGGGATGGAAAAAGATGTTCCATGCAGATGGAAATCAAAAGAAAGATGTAGTAGCAATACTCATATCAGATAAAATAGACTTCAAAATAAAGAATGTTACAAGAGACAAGGAAGGACACTACATAATGATCAAGGGATCAATCCAAGAAGATACGACAATTATAAATATGTATGCACACAACATAGGAGCACCACAATACATAAGGCAAATGCTAACAGCTATAAAAGAGGAAATCGACAGTAACACAATAATAGTGGGGGACTTTAACACCTCACTTACACCAATGGACAGATCATACAGAAAGAAAATTAATAAGGAAACACAAGTTTTAAATAACACATTATACCAGATGGATTTAACTGATATTTATAGGACATTCCATCCAAAACCAACAGAACACACTTTCTTCTCAAATGCTCATGGAACATCCTCCAAGATAGATCAAATCTTGGGTAACATATCAAGCCTTGGTAAACTTAAGAAAATTGAAATCGTATCAAATATCTTTTCTGACCACCATGCTATGAGACTAGATATCAATTACAGGAAAAAAAACTGTGAAAAATACAAACACATGGAGGCTAAACAATATGCTACTAAATAACCAAGAGATCAATGCAGAAATCAAAAAATACCTAGAAACAAATGAAAATGAAAACACTATGACCCAAAACCTATGGGATGCAGTAAAAGCAGTTCTAAGAGGGAAGTTTACAGCAATACAATCCTACCTCAAGAAATAAGAAACAACTCAAATAAACAACCTAACCTTACACCTAAAGCAGTTAGAGAAAGAAGAACAAAAACAAAAAAAAAGAACCCCAAAGTTAGCAAAAGGAAAGAAATCATAAAGATCAGATGAGAAATAAATGAAAAAGAAATAAAGGAAACATTAGCAAAATTCAATAAAACTAAAAGCTGGTTCTTTGAGAAGATAAACAAAATTGATAAACTATTAGCCAGACTCATCAAGAAAAAAAGAGAGAAGACTCAAATCAACAGAATTAGAAATGAAAAAGGAGAAGTAATAACTCACACTACAGAAATACTAAGGATCATGAGAGACTACTACAAGCAACTATATGGCAATAAAATGGACAACATGGAAGAAATAAACAAATTCTTAGAAAAGTACAACCTTCCAAGACTGCACCAGGAAGAAAGAGAAAATAAAAACAGACCAATCACAAGTACTGAAATTGAAACTGTGATTAAAATTCTTCCAACAAACAAAAGCCCAGGACCAGATGGCTTCACAGGCAAATTCTATCAAACATTTAGAGAGGAGCTAACACCTATCCTTCTGAAACTCTTCCAAAATATAGCAGAGGGTGGAACACTCCCAAACTCATTCTACAAGGCAACCATCACTCTGATAACAAAACCAGATAAAGATGTCACAAAAAAAGAAAACTACAGGCCAATATCACTGATGAACATAGCTGCAAAAATCCTCAACAAAATACAAGCAAACAGAATCCAATAGCACATTAAAGGGATCATACACCATGATCAAGTGGGGTTTTTACCAAGGAATGCAAGGATTCTTCAAAATACGCAAATCAATCAATGTGATACACCATATTAACAAACTGAAGGATAAAACCATAATCTCAATATATGAAGAAAAAGCTTTTGGAAAAAATTCAACACCCATTCTGCCCTGCAGAAAGTGGGCATAGAGGGAACCCACCTCAACATAATAAAGGCCATATATGACAAACTCACAGCCAACATCGTTCTCAATGGTGAAAAACTGAAAGCATTTCCTCTAAGATCAGGAAAAAGACAAGGTTGCCCACTGTCACCACGATTATTCAACATAGTTTTGGAAGTTTTAGCCACAGCAATCAGAGAAGAAAAAGGAATACAAATTGGAAAAGAAGAAGTAAAACTGTCACTGTTTGCAGATGACATGATACTATACAGAGAGAATCTTAAAGATGCCACCAGAAAACTACTAGAGCTAATCAATGAATTTGGTAAAGTAGCAGGATACAAAATTAATGCACAGAAATCTCTTGCATTCCTATATACTAATAACGAAAAATCTGAAAAAGAAATTAAGGAAACATTCCCATTTACCACTGCAACAAAAAGAATAAAATACCTAGGAATAAACCTACCTAAGGAGACAAAAACCTGTATGTAGAAAACTGTAAGACACTGATGAAAGAAATTAAAGATGATACCAACAGATGGAGAGATATACCATGTTCTTGGATTGGAAGAATCAAAATTGTGAAAATGACTATACTACCCAAAGCAATCTACAGATTCAATGCAATGCCTATCAAACTACCAATGGCATTTTTCACATAACTAAAACAAAATATTTTACAATTTGTATGGAAAGACAAAAGACCCTGAACAGCCAAAGCAAACTTGAAAAAGAAAAATGGAGCTGGAGGAATCAGGCTCCCTGACTTTAGACTATACTACAAAGCTACAGTAATCAATACAATATGATACTGGTGCAAAAACAGAAATATAGATCAATGGAACAGGATAGAAAGCCCAGAGATAAAGCAACGCACATATGGTCAGTTTATCTTTGAAAAAGGAGGCAAGAAAATACAACGCAGAAAAGAGAGCCTCCTCAATAAGTGGTGCTGGGAAAACTAGACACCTACAGGTAAAAGAATAAAATTAGAACACTTCCTAACATCACACAAAAAAATAAACTCAAAATGGATTAAAGACCTAAATTTAAGCCCAGACACTACAAAACTCTTATAGGAAAACTTAGGCAGAACTCTCTATGACATAAATAACAGCAAGATACTTTTTGACCCACCTCCTGGAGAAATGGAAATAAAAATAAACATATGGGACCTAATGAAATTTAAACGCTTTTGCATAGGAAAGGAAACCATAAACAAGACGAAAAGACAACCCTCAGAATGGGAGAAAATATTTGCAAATGAATCAACTGCCAAAGGATTAATCTCCAAAATATACAAGCAGCTCATGCAGCTCAATATCAAAAAAACAACCAACCCAATCCAAAAATGGGCAGAAGACCTAAATAGACATTTCTCCAAAGAAGATATACGACTGCCAGCAGACACATGAATGGATGCTCAACATCATTAATCATTAGAGAAATGCAAATCAAAACCACAATGTGGTATCACCTTACACCAGTCAGAATGGCCAGTATCAAAAAATCTACAAACAATAAATGCTGGAGAGGATGAGGAGAAAAGGGAACCCTCTTGCACTGTTGGTGGGAATGTAAATTGATACAGCCACTATGGAGAACAGTATGGAGGTTCCTTAAAAAACCAAAAATAGAACTACCATATGACCCAGCAATCCCACTACTGGGCTTATACCCTGAGAAAACTATAATTCAAAAAGAGTCATGTGCCACAATGTTCATTGCAGCTCTATTTACAATAGCCAGGACATGGAAGCAACCTAGGTGTCCATCGACAGATGAATAGATAAGGAAGATGTGGCACATATATACAATGGAATGTTACTCAGCCATAAAAAGAAATGAAATTGAGTTATTTGTAGTGAGGTGGATGGACCTAGTCTGTCATACAGAGTGAAGTAGGTCAGAAAGAGAAATACCATATGCCAGCTCATATATATGGAATATAAAAATGTTCTGATGAACCTAGGGGCAGGACAGGAATAAAGATGCAGACGTAGAGAATGGACTTGAGGACACAGGGAGGGGAAAGGGTAAGGTGGGATGAAGTGAGAGAGTAGCATTGACATATATACACTACCAAATGTAAAATAGAGAGCTAGTGGGAAACAGCCGCATAGCACAGGAGATCAGCTCGGTGCTTTGTGACCACCTAGAGGGGTAGGATATGGAGGGTAGGAGGGAGTCGTAAGAGGGAGGGCATATGGGGATATATGTATACATATAGCTGATTCAATTTGTTATACAGCAGAAACTAACACAACTTTGTAAAGCAATTATACTCCACTAAAGTTTTAAAAACACACACACACACAAATTTTTTTAAATAAAGGAGAGTAAACAACCACCGTGACTTGCTTACCATTATAAACAGTTCCTTCACGTCACTATGAAGTCCAAATACTAGGTCTTACTACAGGTTTGACCCATTTTATATGTGCAAATATAAACACATGAATATATATTTTTAATAAGAATCACCTTATACAGCATTCTAAAATATTTTATGTAGACTTTAAATAGGCAGCAAAAGTAAATCTCTTATTTACCCTTGATAGTCTATGAAAATAAACTTAAGGAAACTGACTCACCTTTCTTTCAGTTAAGAAATAACGCCTATCTACAATCAAGACTCTAAGCAAGTTTCATGTTTTTCAGCTGAGAAAATCTGACAATTAGTAAACACCAAAATTATCAACCACCCACAGGCAAAATTGACCCAATAATTCTGTCCTTTAATGTTAACTCATTAACATCATTTTCAGAAGAGCTTTCATATATGTTATCCAAAATATGCAGTATGACGAGCAATGGAATACCACAGAATTCTCTGGTAACAGTATAATCACATTAACACTATAATCATTTATTTTTCTTTTTATACTAAATGTTCAATTAATCATGTTTACAGGAAGATATTTTCTGGTTAAGTGATTTTCTGGATTACTAAGAATTTAAAGAGAATTTCTTGTGTATCAATTCGCCTTAGACAGAATTGGTGAACAAATTAATCTTTCAGGATAGAGATGATTGCAACGCCTCAACCTCAATCAGGGATCAATAGTCTACAGAAAACAAGGTTAAGGGTTTAGGTAACCTGTGTCCCGACAACCTAGAGGAGGTTTTGTTTTCCATATTTTGCCAACATATGTTCATTCAATCATGTTTTTCCTTATTAATAAAAAGTAAGTTAAGAAAAAAACAATAAAAAATAAATTAAAAAAAAAAAACTATCTATGATACTTATATGATACCTACGTATATATAATAAATATATTTTTTCTCCTCCTCGTTTTTTTTTTTTTTTTTTCCGTACGCGGGCCTCTCACTGTTGTGGCCTCTCCCACTGCGGAGCACAGGCTCTGGAGCACAGGCTCAGCGGCCATGGCTCACGGGCCCAGCCGCTCCGCGGCATGTGGGATCTTCCTGGACCGGGGCACGAACCCGTGTCCCCTGCATCGGCAGGCAGACTCCCAACCACTGCGCCACCAGGGAAGCCCTTTCTTCTGTTTTGAGAATTGACTTCCTCAAAGTATTCTTTTTCCTAAGGTGTTATTCACTTTTTTAAACTCACACTTGCCTCTAGTGACAGAATGTCTGCCTGTGTTAATCCACAGTGCACCAGAAAGAACTTGGAGATTATCTTCCCCAGCATACAGGTGCTCTCCAGAGAAATGCAAACTTTCCCAGAGCTGATGTGCTCTTGAGTTCCTCAGTGTCTGAGCAGCCTGGACCATGCTGAGCACCAAGGGAACCATGGCTTATAACCTCACATAGACACTTTCCTAAATGATGACTCCCATATCTCACGGAAGGATGATTGAACATCTCCACACCCAACAACACACCAACCCAACCAGGGTCTCTTTAGCCAACACCCCTTTTCATCAGTCAAAGTCAAATAAATTATCCAGCACTGTTTGGTCCCAGGCACATTCATTGAATTCTGCATAGTCTGTGTGGAAAATAAATAATATCTTGTAAACCAAACAGACTTTAGGTTAAAGGGCATCTTTAAAGCACCTATTTAATTATTTGAACCTAAATCTTGAAAATTGTTAATGCTATATCCTAGTTATCCAGGTCTTGAAGACAAAGAAGAAATATATCCTACACTGGAGGCACTTAAAGTTTCCCTCCATTCTCTAGCACCTATTGTCTCTAAAATTGTGGTGTTCATTCCTAGGCTGCCTTACAATGAGTAGAAAACTCTACACACTTAAAAATTATATTTCATTCTGATATCATGTCATGCATAGACGATATTCAATAAATGCTTTTTGGATGAACACTAGCACAAAACCACATTGTCATGTGTAGCTTTATGAGTAGAAAGGGACAAAAGCTTTCCTAGGTCACAGCAGATGTATCAAAGTAGGGCTAATGTGCCAACTCATTTCCAGAGTTGAGATGCTAGTTTTTCTGTTTTGTCCAAAATGAGGAAGAGAAATGTAGAGCAAGGAACTATGCAGAATCAAACTCTTCAGCCACAGAATTTTGAACCCTCCATGACAAGCTAGAGCTTATTTTATATTCTGTAGAAATTATGCATAGGAAGATGATTTATTTTCCAGTGGTACATTAATTATCACAGTATATGACAAATCTTTTTGTTGATTCTGTTTATATTCAATCTTGGATAATTCAGTTCAGTCAATTGGACTAAAGAGTTAATTACCATATCAGTCTAAGGTCACGTGACCTAGAGTTGCCATAATTTTTAAAAGAGCACTTCAGTATAGACTGTTGCTTAGAATCTGTCTGAGAGGAGATAGCATATCCTGTCAGCAATCAGCACGCACAGAAAGTAAAGACAGAATTATGAATAGTGTGGCAGGTTGAAGGCAAAAGTTAATAGTCCCTTAAGTTCATAGTCTCAAAGTATAACAGCATCATTTCACTATTTGTTCTTCTGAGTTATCAAAAGAACAAAGAAACCCACATGCAAATGTATTATTACAAAACAATTCAGTATCCAACTTGAGTTGTACTCAGATTATTTAATCTTTTTTATTCTCTCTCTTTTCTAGCAGGAGAAATATAAAGAAACCTCAGCAAGTGTCCACTGGTTTTCCAAAGAGAAATGGATATGGATAGAATGATTTCAGTGAAACTGGGCAGAAGTGATTAAAGGGCTATCTCCTTTCCACATGTAAGGGAATATATACTGTTTATAACATCCTGAATTCAAGGAACAAAACTGGACTATTCATTGTCATTGTTTACCTAACATATAATTTTTTTACTTTGTAATCAAATGAAATTCACTTTGTTTGCTATACTTGCATTAAGAAAGAACTCAACAGTACCTTATTATACAGTGGTCATTTCTCCACTAAAAGCCAATATTTCCACATGTAGAAATAGTACTGCACTGTGACCTAGAAGTAATTGATGCCATACAAAATTATCATAGGTTTCTTATCAATGGGATAAATGCCAGTTAGCTTTGAATGGCCCCATGTTACCTTTCTTCAAATAAATTTACATAAATATCATTTGATTTAGGAAAGTTTGAGATCCATTAGATTTAAAATATCTTCAGGATAAGCCATTTTGAGGAAGGTTTTATGAGTAAAATACCATTCCAAAGGTACACCCCAATTCAGGCATGGTTCATTTTCTCCATACCTGATTCACGGAAGCAAAGACTGCTGGAAAAATACAGAAAACACGGTGTTTCGGTTCCAGTATAAAATCATGATTTCACAAGTTTAAATGGACATTTGGCATAGCGATCTCAGTATTTATCTTCGTGCAGTTCATTTTTCCCATTAATTCTTTATCTCATTTTCCACTACACAATTTTTGCAAAATTTTCAATTTTCTTCCAATGTCCAATTTTTCTACTTCTTGGCATAAAACCTACATCTACATCCTTTATATCTTTCTTCTCTCTTGTCCAAAAAGAGAGTTCTCTAGCCTTTTATTTAAGGTCGGTCTTATGCTGAGGAATCCTGTTGTCTCCAGAAGTCTTTACAAAAAAGCTTATTATAAATTAGCCCTACTCTTAAATATAAAGTATCTCCTTCTCAATGGGATCCATTATACCAGTTAAAAAAGAATTTTTAAAAAACCCTCTTTTAGTTAATATCCCACTTCTCTATCTGTGACTCGATAATACCTATGTTCCAGTTGATTTTCTCATAGAAGAATTTTCTTGGAGTGCCTACATATAAGCTGTGTGTGAGTGTGTGTCTGTGTGTGTAGAGGAATTATTACTTCATTCCCTCCAACTTTTAAATGTATTGAATAAACCCCAAATCAGACTCCTCCTGAGGGCTTCTGGGTATACATATATTACTATATATTATACATATATTACTATATATTATATATAATATATACATATATTACATATATATACATATATTACTATATATACATATATACATATGTTACTATACATATATTATTTTACATATATTACTATATATTATACATATACATATATTACTATATATTATATATAATATATACAATTTACTATATATTATATATAAATGCATATAATTTACTATACCTCTTTATATGCAATAAAATATAAAGTATGTGAAGTATATGGTGTGAGTTCTGATATCACATTTCAATCTTCCCTATACATCCGTGGCTCAGAAAACTGCCTCTGCCCTGGGCCTTAAGTTCTTGTCTCTTTTTAAGTACCCTATAGCATTCTTCTGCCATCAGAATTATCTTTCCAGAATACTCACTTCCTGCTACAGGACCCTTATTATTGATTCATTCATCAACAAACATCTATTGAACCTCTACACTGTGCCAGGACTTGTTCTAAGTACAGCAGATCCAGAGAGCTTCAAAGGGCTTAAAACCTCATGGAAGATGTTACTAACAAACAAGAAAATAATTATGTAATATCACTTTATGCAGTTTGTAGTTTTTTTCTTATTAACCATAAAATGTTTATATAGTGCTGTAGCTCTGAAATTTTAACCTGAGACTCTTGTGTTCTCTGAATGCTGGGATGATGATGGTAGAAAGAATCTCCTTCTTCTTAGAAATTAAACAAAAACCTTATCTCTACATGCATAAAACCATGGTAGGCAACACTATTAAACTTCCCTCAGCCACGGTGGCCTGGAATGATACTGATTAATGGCATCAATTACAATTTTAAATGGGTTACATTGGATAACAGAGAATAGAAGCAACAAATGAATGTTTTTCAACAAGACAGTCTGGCCTGACTTCCCCTAAGACATTGAAATAGGTGACCCTAAGAAAGGAAAAGGATCATAGCACCTTTTGGCCTGTACGACACTCCTCTAAGCAAATTTCTTCCTGTTCCTGGGGCGGGGGCGGGGGGGCGGTTAGGTGTTTTCTCCCTTTGATAGGAAAATATTGGTTACAATAGTTTGTAGTTTTGTAGCCAAAAAATAAGGTGGTTGCCTTCACTTTTCACCTCTAATGAGTCCTTAAGAGAGAGATTAAAAGAATAAAAACAGGCCTAATATAAGTTCTAAACTTTCTGCTATTTTCCATCACTAATGGAGTTCTGGGTTTAAAGATGAGGCCAGGGCTTCCCTGGTGGCGCAGTGGTTGAGAGTCCGCCTGCCGATGCAGGGTACACGGGTTCGTGCCCCGGTCCGGGAAGATCCCACATGCCGCGGAGCGGCTGGGCCCGTGAGCCATGGCCGCTGAGCCTGCGCGTCCGGAGCCTGTGCTCCGCAATGGGAGAATAGGAGAGGCCACAACAGTGAGAGGCCCGCGTACCGCAGGAAAAAAAAAAAAAAAAGATGAGGCCAAATTAGTCACTGAATATTCTGAATCCTTAATTATAAGTAACTCAGACTACTGACGTCAAATTCAATGTTAGGAACGTGCTATGAATTAACCACAGAAGTGGGGAAAATACAAAAAAATAAAGTTAGTTTTTTCTTTTATTGATTATCCACCCTAGTTTTGATTATTGAAGATCAGAAATGCAAAAGCAGATATGAGTTCAACCCATATAAAGGTTAAGTCCATGTCCCATATGCAAATCAGTTTTCTAAAGTTTTACTGAAGGTATTCACCACAAAAGATTACATGAACTTGGTAAACACATACACAGTATTTCAAAAAAGGGCTAGAGTTTTTCTTGGTGCTTTTAGTTAATTCAGGAAAAAGAGAAGAATGTTGGCTTTGGAATGGGGAAGTCATGATCCCTGGATACCTGGTAAAATTGTTTACAATCATTGGCCTCAAAACTAAAAGGATGAGAATTTCAGAAGATATGATGACAATAAGATGAGAATTTCAGAACATATGATAACAATAAAATGTATTTCTATATATCCAAAAATAGCTTCAGTGCAGTGACTATTTCTATTGTTTGAAAATATGACTTCATTAATTCTAATGATTTCTAAAATTATATTCGCTGGCAAATATAGCATTTGAATTGCCTGGATTCAAAGGGAGAAAAAAGTTCTCAAATTTGTTCATGATATAGCTATCAAAATATTTGTAGAATGCTTATGAATGTAATGGCCTCAAGCTCTTCTACTTTGTGCAATTTCTAAGCCAAAATCTTGGCTAAATGTGTGAAATCATTGAACTATATCTGAGTTTCATGCACTGATGCTTGCATTCCGTTACATTACAAAAAAGGCTTTAAGAAATGGGAAGGATTAATAAAGTCAGTTATGTTTAAATTAAATATGTTGTATAGCTCTGTAATATGTATATTCATGATCTCCACTTTAGAAACAAAGGGCAAGCTTAAAACTTGCATCTTACTCACATGAAACAATCTTTATGGCCAAATTAGTAATTTCCTGTCTCTAAATGCATATAGTTGTTATCTCCAAGATGTTTTCTTCCTGGAATTCCAAAGCAGTATTTTGCATATTTGCTGGGAATTTAAGTCAAGGATAACACAGTAGAGCTTCATCTAGGCAGCAAAAGGTCAGAGTAATTCCAATCCCAGCTACTAACACTCTTGAATTTAAAATGTCCCCAAGACATTGTTGTTGTGATTGTTGTTATCTTGGGCTGAATTTTTATGTCCATCACTACATAAATGAACAAATTTCTTATATACCAGGTTTATATATTTCTTATATACCAGGTTTCTGGAGACATGAAGGGGAAAAAGAAGCAAGAGAGGGTGAAAAATAGTTAAAGGGTAAAAAAACAAATGAATATCTCTTTTTCCTTTTCAAAATGTGTGAATATATACTCACAGTCACACAAATATATCCATCTATACACTCATACATATATGTCACATACACATTGACTTATTCAATATCCTTCTATTAATATGATCTTTACAGTACAGAGGGGCGATGAGCAAAAATAGATGACTTAGAGCAAATACTCCTATTTTCTCTCTTGAACTCATCTTCTTAGGGCTCTATGTTTACTTACCTGACTCATGTTTTCTGCTCCACCATGCAAACCCCTCAATTCATTGGGAAAAAATTTGTTTACAACCTCGAATTTGTTGAACATTCTCTCTACCCCCTAACAGTTTAGTTCCCATCATAGAAATCTCTTAAATGGTGACAGAAAGGCTCATAATATCAAGCATAATTTCCTATCAGCCAGATATGTAAGTCAGAAGACAAAATATCATTATTTCACACTATCCAAACCCCGCCCCTTGCTAAGTAATACCACACTATAGAACAAAGTCATACTATGTATAATAGCTTCCATTTTTGAGGATGACCTGTGTCAGGCACTTCATCATTATCTACCACTGCTTTGTTGGAAAAATGTTATTATTCACATTTTACATACAAAACATAAAGGTTAATTACTTGATCCTGATCCTGACCCAAATTTTAACCCTGATGTCAGGGTAAGTAAATGCATTTTTGAGCTGAAACTTGAATTTTGTTGAGTCTTACTCTACAACCCTTGTCTTTCCCACTATTACATGCCCTACGTTTTTTGATGCATCAGCCACTAGCTTTTAATTGTCAGGTACATTTAAGAGGAGAATAACAATACAGAAATCCTAATACAGAGCATTTTGACTGTGTCTAAAATAGAAAGAGCACATGTATGCCTTAACTGTCTGGCTGCACTGAGATGAATTATAACAATAACTTAAGTATTTAAACTAGAGGCACTGCACAGTTCTCCTCTGTATCTCCCAGTCACCAGATCATTCATACTTTCCCACAATCAAGGAATAAGAAGTTTTAGTTAATTGACCATGAACTGGGGACTGATACTAAATTCGATGAGATCTTGTTTAAGCCTGGTTCCAACAACGTGTCAGGAATCATAAAATGCCATTTTTGTTGACAATCCACTTATTTCATTTATGTTGGAGGTCACCAGAATTTTGTTTTTCTCATAAATGTTTTTATCACAAGAAAAATCTCCAATGACACTTACATCCTAGCTTTAAATTTTGAGATAAATTTGCCACTGGAGCAATGGCACACTGAACAGCTCCAGTGACTGAAAATGTCTGAAAATCTCAGAGTATACAGACACGAAGGTTCAGCAATACAAACTCATGAAGCAGCAATGCCTCCATATCTAGTTGAATCCATTTTGTAATTCCAGAAATTATTGACCAAGATTTCTATTTAAGTTTGAAAAGATATACTAAATTTGTTGACTGCATAATTTCACATTTTTGTCTAAGATTTCAGGCCCTAAAACCAAGGGAAAAAGAAGTTATTTAATTAAAACTCAACCACAGTGAGTCAATGTAGCTTGGATCCATTCTCTTTATGTACCACGCTTTCTTTTTTTTTTTTTTTAATTAAAGAATTGCAACTAAGGCACTAATGTTTGGGTGAATGGGTGGAATAAGGAGACAGAGAAGCAATTTATATAAATAGTTATCTTCTTTGAAATAGAAGGAAATAGAGGGCCCAATGTTTATTTTGTTTTCGAGAAATAAGTAAAGGAAGTAATCAGGATTTTCCCCATACAATTTCTATTATTATACATTCTTACATTCGGCCCCCATTTAATAGTGTTTACTATGTACATAAAATATTCTGTGTATATTGATAATAAATGTACAACCACCCTATAAAGTAGGTTTTATTATCTTTATTTTACAGATTAGAAAATCATGAGTGATTATACTAGTTGCCCAAGTTCATTCTGCTAATGAATGTTGGAATTAGTATTAGAACCTCAAAATGATTTGTTATCTTCACTATACAACAGAACACAAAGGGACATAAGGGAACTTTGAGAGTTAATGGGTATGTAATTTTTGTTATGCTGAAAATTCTATGTGTGTACACACAGGTACAAATTGTTCACCAAATTGTTTTCTTTAAATATGTGAAGTTTACTGCATTAAATTATACCTCAATAAAATTATTTTTAAGTTCAAAAGCATGCATTTTATGAAAGGAAGAAGAGGCTGAAAATTGGCAAAAACAATCATACCACTAAAAAAGATAAAAGTAACAGCTAAGTTATGTAGTAGGTTGAAAAGATAGGAATCTGGATCCCTGTTGATAGTATTCAGCTGATCCTAACTCCAGACTTCTGTAGTGGAAGAAAAATAAATAACGAATGACTAATTATTTAAGCAACTGTTGGTTTTCCTGTTACATGCAGCTGGATGCAGTCCTGACTGATAAAATGTTAAGGTATAATGGATGGAGCTATGCTTAGATATGACAAGATAGAATCAATTTGTTTCAGAAATATGGGCCAATAAACAAAAACAAATTGGAAAAATAAATATAGCAGAGCAACGCAAGGGAAAGATAAATGATACCAGGAGCCAAAGAGGATTAATAGTTATATTTTGAGATAGTTCAGTCCCCTGAAAATTCTGCATATTTGGGTTTAGCAAGTGATAAATGGGAGGCAAGGAGCTAGAACTGAAAAAATTATAGCCAGGCAGGATATAGAAGAGTAGGGGATGGCCAGGAATGGGAACTGCACTCAAGTAGAACCCAAAAGCTGGTCATCAAGGCAAAGTAGGGGTTCTGTATAAGAACCCTGGTGAGCTTAAAAGCATCACCAATTCTTAACAAAGATGGTTAAGCCAAATTAAGGACATGAACAGAGTGCAGGAATTGAAAAAGATCTAGTAAGAGACAAATGTCAGAAGACTGAGTCTAGATAAATATTAGGAACTGGAAGTAGCAATTAAGATCAGAGATAATTTTATCAAGAGAAACAACATAAGACAACCAAGCCAGGGAAGCTTCATTTTTAAAGTAGAATGCATCCAAAATGTTTATTAATTTTGAATAGCTGCTGAATGAGATGGTATATGTGGATATAAATGCAAACAAATTGCATAACACAGATTCTGATACTATAGGATATGAAAAAAGAAAAAATTTATTAATCGTGCTTTATATTTTGTGCAACTGTTTTTTTTTTTTTTTTTTTTTTTGGGTACGAGGGCCTCTCACTGCTTTGGCCTCTCCCGTTGCGGAGCATAGGCTCCGGACATGCAGGCTCAGAGGCCATGGCTCACAGGCCCAGCCGCTCTGCGGCATGTGGGATCTTCCCAGACCAGGGCATGAACCCGTGTCCCCTGCATCGGCAGGGGAACTCTCAACCACTGCACCACCAGGGAAGCCCTGTGCAACTGTTTTTTTACAACCCTTTATAAATGTTGCCTTTTATATAGGAATAGTAAATTAGTGAAGACATAAAAAAGTTGCCAATTCTTCTTTAAAGTAGAATTTAATTAATTAACTAATTAAATGTAATAATTTTCATTTCACCTTAGCAGTGTAAATTTAGCAAAAATAATTTGAGGCTGTTGTTTTACCCATTTTCTTAAATATGGTATAACTGAATTCATAGGAAATTAATCTAGATCAGAGAGAAAGTAACCTAACAGAAGTTTTCAAGTTACAGTCATAACTATAAGTAAGTATATGGATGTATGAGAGAAACCATCTTATCCAATGAGATCAAAATTCATCAGTTGGTTCATTAAAAAAGACAATTCAAGTGAGGAATCATAAAATAAATTTTGCTATATTGTGGAGTTATTTTCAACCAATTTAAACATAACTTCAATGCTTCTATGAGATGTTGAGTAGCAGGTTGATAAATGGATACCTCTCCTCCAGGGTTCAATACCATGATTTTTTTTTTTAATTGAAATTTCTAATTTTCAAGCCAGCTAATAAATGTTGTGTTAATAACTGTAGGGCCAACATTTTTTTCTTTGGACATGGATCTGCTGACTGAAGTAACCTATAAGGAGCTATCTACAACTGATTTCAAGTTTTGCTTTCTTTAAAGTGAAATGAAGATCTACCCTAAAACCACTGAAAAGCAATCTAACTGCAGAGTCTTTTTTAGAGTTTAATGATTTTTCCACCCACACCTAATTTAATAGTATTTTTAAAGCAACTCACCTTCATCAGCTTTTTTCCAAATTATTCCACAAAGTTTTCATAGAAATGGTTTTCTCTTTTATTTATCTTCTTGTTATGTGTTTATATAATACTTGTTTAAATTATGTAATTGCATAAGGAAATCAACATAAACTGCTCTGGAAAAAAAAACACAATTAGCCTTAAGGCTAATGAACATTAAGTATGTCTTTGGGGTCATGCAGAAATACTGAACATTCTTCCTGGATTTGGAGAATTTCTCACATTCTGGGTTAGGCTTCCCTGAAACAGAAGCTAGAATTTTTCTTGGTCATACCCGCTTGCAGTTAAGATGTGGGCACATTAGAAAGGAGGTAAATTACCTATATTCTCTTTCTGTGGAGAAACAGTGGATACAAGGATTGATTTTCTAATGGGTATAGTGAAGATTTCCAACAGCAGTGACAGAGATTCTGATATGAGGTTGCCAGTTTCAAACATTGACTGTCAATAGTTCCAGTGTGCCTGACTGCATTGCCTCCGAGCAGTGACCCTAGGAACTGATGCATTTCATGCCTCTCCCCATGAAACAAGGGGTACAAAGGACAAAAAGGAAGTACCCACCTAAAGCATGTGCTTCTGGAACATATTGTGGCAACTCAAAACCCCACCATTTCCTGGCCAAAGGACCTTTTGTCAGTCCTTTTCAAGTTTCCTGCTGGGTCAGTCCTCCTGAAGGCTAATTGTACCATAGCTATGTATCTCTAGGCCACAAGAGGCCTACCATGAACTGGAGTGTCCACAAAAATGTTCACGAGGCCCCTCTTGGGTGAGAAGCAGTCAGGCGTGTAAAGAGAATGGAGGTCATGGCCAGAGTCCTACTCCTAGTCAACTGCTCCATCTCCTCAAATGTTGGGGCAATCATGCCTCAAAGGCTGCAAGTCTGGCTTCTCTGGAATTTCTGTGGGCTGTCACATATTTCAGATAAGTAATTTTTCTACTTAACTTCTCTGGAAGATGCTCCATTACAGGAAACTAACAACCCTGACGGATGCACAAGATAAGCATGTGAGCGATAGATAAAGGCAGAAGGCTGCAGGTTTACTGGAGGGCAAATTCCTTGTTGTTCAGTGTCAGAAACATCAGTCCATTTTGTTTTCAAGGGTAATGGAGAGACTAAATGAACTAGGGAGTGAGTTATGTGATGGTTAGTTAAGAGAGTTTCTACTCTATTTCTGGTTATCATATGTTTGGGCTTTAATTATTTGAATTCACATCCAAGGTTGACCTGCAGAGCTAACAGGGTATATTCTGGTACTTATATAGGCAGATTTGTGTAATGACAGGAGAAATTACCAGATTAAAATGCAAAATGGTATCTGTTTGTTTTTCTGTCTAGTAGGCTCCAAAATGACTATAACTTATATAGCAAAAAACTGTATCCCAGAGTTCTTTTCTGAAAGACTGATTCATTATAATAGCCATGGAGTTTATATATTTTGATAATAACAAGTGCAAAATAAATATTCACAATAAAAATATAGTAGCTATTGCATTTAATGTTATAAACTTATTAATAAATATTATCCTTTAGATTTTCTAAAAGGTCAAGTCACAACAAGGAAAGAGAGTCCTTAGATGTCATTTTAGGCACTCCAATATTTCCTAACCATGGCTGGTGTATGATATTTTCTCTTTATGCTAATCAAGTAATCACATGAATTTTTTTCTAACTTCTCTGCTTTTCTTTTTTTTTTCTTGAAGGTGGTTTGTCCTGGTAAAAGTACAAAATTTTTCAATAATTAAATTAATAAGCATCTATTTTAAGACTTTATTTCAATTAAAGACCGTATTTGGCAAATAAATTACTTGTACTTGATAAATTAATTTTTCGATACAATTTATCAATTATTATTTTACTACAAAATGTTTCTCCATTATATACACTATTACTGAATTATAGCTAAGTACTGAGAAGGAAGTGAATTAGAATTTAACATTAGTCAAAACCTAACCCCAGGGACTTCCCTGGTGGTACAGTGGTTAAGAATCTGCCTGCCAATGCAGGAGACACGGGTTCGAGCCCTGGTCCTGGAAGATCCCACATGCCGTGAAGCAACTAAGCCCATGAGCCACAACTACTGAGCCTGCACTCTAGAGCCTGAGAGCCACAACTACTGAGCCCACGTGCCACAACTACTGAAGCCCGCGTGTCTAGAGCCTGTGCTCCGCAACAGGAGAAACCACCACAATGAGAAGCCTGTGCACCGCAATGAAGAGTAGCCCCCACTTGCCGCAACTAGAGAAAGCCCGTGTGCAGCAACGAAGACCCAATACCAATTTAACTAATTCTAAGTTCTAATTCATTTCCTTCTCAGTACTTAGCCAAACGTTAATTAATTAATTTAATTTTAAAAAAAACCTAACCCCAAATTCTTCAAGCAAAAAGTTTTTTATTTGACCTATCAAAAATTGGCAAAAATTCAAAATATTTGACACTTTTAAAGGCACTAGTCTCTACAGGGGAAAAAAATGCTTTGAGGTTAATTTCACATTAATAAAGCTTGAAATAGCATGGTATGAACAGGAAATTGACTTACTGTGGTGAGTCTCCACTAGATCTATGCTGTCCAAATTTCCAGTAATATACTTTAGTACCAGTAACAATTTAATGAATATTAAGAGAAAATCTATGCAGAGCAGAGATATGTTTCCACTGGGATATTATATGTCAGGCCTGTAAATTAGCTTCCTATATTAGAGGTTATTTTCTAACTCAGGCATGTAACCATAACTATTTTTGTTTCTAAACTATTCTCAGGTTGAACATAAATAAGACTTCCTCTTATTCAGTTTTTCAGAAAGTGATAGAGATGGCAAAACGTCAAGTATTCAGCATTGTACGTATTTCCCACAATGGAAAACACTAACCTCCAAACACAGCATGAATGGCATTTGTTTGCTTTGTATGGTTTAGTTTCTGCTGTTCACCACTTTGACCATAGTTATTAATTACCTATTCACCAACTTAGTGCAAATAATAAAAAATACTATCATTAACTTCAGGTAATATGAACTCTTAGTTTATAACTTTACATTCACACAAAATAATGAAACACAATACATGTGCTACCTCCCAGTGGCTACTGATAGGAACTACTCCATTAATTGCAAAACACAGGTTGAAGCCAGTAAGTTTTATTATGTAACCTTGAAAATAATTATTCAAAAATGAACGTTCAGAAAGTACTAGGAAAAATTGTAGTTGATATAATAAAACTTTGGGGAGGTTTGAGATAATGGGATTAGAAATTCTTATTGAAGTCAACTGACATTTATATTCCCCGATAATTTTTAGAGTAATTTTTAAATGTGTTGTGTTAAATGCTTTTATCTTTAATAAAGCATAAAGATTTTATTAATCATTAACTTATAAAATCTTTGTTTCCAGTGCACAAATACACATTTTTAAATAACATTGACTACTATAAAGTAGCTTTGGCCAGAGAAGAGAAAAAGGAAAAGAAAGAAGAAATGGAAGAAGCTGAGAGATTTAAGGGGAAGAGAGAAAATGCAAAGATACAAGAAAATGTCTTATTGGAAGGAAAATATATATATATAGGTGTGTGTGTATATATATATATGTATATATATATTTATATATATTCTCCCTTCTTCTAGACTTTTATCTGTCTTTGTATATAAATAAATTCTTAGAAATTTTCTAAGAATTCAATAAATTCTTAGAAAGAAACGCTTCTTTTTTAGCATTTTAAAAATATCGACTTCTATGAATAAACATTTTTATACATAAAATTACTGTCAGAGTCTATTATCCAGACAAGATTCATAACTATGGACAAGGAATGGGGTAGCTAGAAATACACACACACACATACACACACACATACACACACACACACACACACATACACACACACACACACATACACACACACACACACACACACACACACACACACACACACACACACACACACACACACACACACACACAGAGTTAACCAGACTATGAAGTAAAAGGCTAAGTCCACAGCAAAGTAGTAACTCTCGGGAATATACATTCTGTATAAAGAGAGTACCACAATCCCTTGAGGGAGTTAGGAGGGTTCTACAGTCCCAAAGGGGCAAACAACACAGAAGAGTGAGAATTCTTTATTAAATTGAGTTCCAACTTGAAAATATGCCCATTATTATTATTTTTTTATTATTATTTTTATTTCTTTGCAGTACGCAGGCCTCTCACTGTTGTGGCCTCTCCCATTGTGGAGCTCAGGCTCCGGACGCGCAGGATCAGCGGCCATGGCTCACGGGTGCAGCCACTCCGCGGCATGTGGGACCTTCCTGGACCGGGGCACGAACCTGTGTCCCCTGCATCGGCAGGCGGACTCTCAACCACTGCGCCACCAGGGAAGCCCTGCCCAGTATTATTAAAAGAAGTGTTCAGAACAAATTCCCAAGTTGAGTAACTCCCTCAGAAAAGAATTTTGCCTCTGCCTAAAATCCTCTCCATTATGCTGGAACAGATCTCTTCACACCATCCTGTTTTTGTTTGACTTTGAATTTACTCTTCTGATTTGAGCTATCTGTATACCAGTTATTTGTCTTGACCCATAGAATAGTAATTTCTCAATCCTTCCTAGGGGTTTAGCTGAAACTCTTTCATATCTGCTCTCTACTCACTCTTAAACTAGTTGTTTGTTCTGACCTATTTCTATCACATTTTGACCACTGAATAAAGAGTTTCTCAATTTTTTTACACAAAAGAATCATCTAGGTGGGTTTTTTTAATAGCATAGATTGCTACCACTCCTCTACTCTCTGGAAAATCCCAAGTCAATTAAGTCTGAGAAGGAAACCAGAATTCTGGATTTTAATATGTATTTAACATGGGTTTGGGGTCAGAGTTGAATAAATATTTACCCATCATTGACCTATCTATATCTTGCTGTGTTCTAGCAGCCTAATAATCCAATAATAGTTTCCACAATAGTGCAATATTAAAGTTATTCTCCAACCCTACACACAAACTAAGCAAGCAAAGAAACAAACAAACAAACAAACCACCCACAAAACTGAGACTAATACTATAGAGGCTGACATTTGCACTGAATCCTAGAAAATAAGAGTGCCTTTGACCACCAGGAGTTATTCTATAGATGTGTCTCAGTATTTCTGAGATGTCACATAACCTATTAATTAATCAGCTCTAAGTAATTTGCCTCATCTGCAGATTCAGAACCTCTAACTTTCTGAGAAGATTAGGTGTTCCCAGGCAGGAGAATATCTTGAGAATATTCTTGCTCAAACAGCCATTAGCTCTGTATGAAATTCCATTTACTTATTCAAATTGATTACAGTCTAAATTCCTATTGTCCAATTTTTTTTTACACTGGGTCCACATATCTTTGTTCTCTTATTTTTTAACTTGGTCCCCCTTTTTCTTTTTCCCAGCACCCTAAATTTGATTAGTTGCCTGACAGGACATATGCTATCTTATTCTTCCCTGGCTTAATTGCCCTCACTAGAGTGGCCCACATAATCTACAATAATTGCTATTTCTCCATTATATCGATGAATTCCAAGTCTTGGCTCACATCAACTTTCCTGATTCAATTGCTGCCAAAATTCTAGTTTACCGTCAAACAATCATTCCATCATGAATAGTCATGACTTTGCCTTCCAGTATCTGCTTCCTAAGAAAAATGCCCTTCAGGTAGAAAGTTCAGGAAATTCAAAAGAAGCTTTGCTTGCCTCCTGTATCCCTCAATCACAATCATTGCCCTCTTAAATGACATTTCCAATAATTACTGGTAGGCTTCTTTCATGAAATCTTATGTAGTTCCATAACCTGTACTATTTAATTCTGCCAGGGACTCAGCCTACCCGGATCCCTCAGTCAATATTATTCAACCTCTAAAGGATGAACACAGCACTCTGAACCTTCTGTGATTCAAACTGAAGGCATAGGGTGTCCAAGAGTATTTGTTAAATAACCCAAGGAATACCAGAAACTTTTATGAGGCAAGGGTCAACCAATGCCTACAGAGGCTAGAACTCAGTGGGAGTGACTTCTAGGCCAAAGAGAATTTCCCTAAAATGAACAAAAAGAAAACATATCTACACTCAAGTTAAGGTCCTTGTTGACTAAATATATTAGAGGAGTAGCTGTAATGAAATTTAGAACACTGAAATCAAATACGAACTTCAGTAATAAAAATTGGAGGTTACAACACTAAAAAAATTGGCACTGGTAAGAACGTGAAGTAAATTGTATGGTAGACATAAACCTTCATTTTTTTTCTGTCAGTAACAGTGAATCTGTAAAAAAATTTCAGCCAATTGAAGGCACGATGAAAATTCTGTTTTATACAGATTGCTCTATTAAAATTGGGGAAAACTGATGGTACAGATAGATTAAGGCAGGAAGACCAGTTCTGAAACCACAATATTAGTCCCAATTAGAAATTATCTGAGCTTGAATTAATGAATTCAGTGGTAGTAAGGCTGAAGACTGCTTATTCGAGAAATATTTTTAAAAAAGGTCCACAGTGTTTGACCCAGAAATACCACTCCTAGGTATATACTCAACAGAAATGCTTTGAGTATTTCTGAAATCATCAAAAGACATGTATAAAATGTTTATAGTCGCATTATCAGTAAGGAGTGAAAAATTGGAAACAATTCAAATGCCCATACCAATACAATAGATTAATTGTGGTACTTTTATACAATGGATTACTATGTAGCAATTACTATGTAGCAATTATGTATTGCTAAGACATGGTTCAAGATGGCGGAATAGAAGGACATGTGCTCACTCCCTCTTGCGAGAGCACTGGAATCACAACTAACTGTTGAACAATCATCAACAGGAAGACACTGGAACTCACCAAAAAAGATACCCCACATCCAAAGACAAAGGAGAAGTTGCAATGAGACGGTACGAGGGGCACAATCACAATAAAATCAAATCCCACAACCTCTGAGTGGTTGGCTCACAAACTGGAGAACAATTATACCAAGGAAATCCACCCACTGGAGTGAAGGTTCTGAGCCCCATGTCAGGCTTCCCAACCTGGGGGTCCGGCAATGGGAGGAAGAATTCCTAGAGAATCAGACATTGAAGGCTAGAGGGATTTGATTGCAGGACTTCAACAGGACTGGGGGAAACAGAGACTCCACACGTGGAGGGCACACACAAAGTAGTGTGTGCATCAGGACCCAGGGGGAAGGAGCAGTGACCCCATAGGAGACTGAACCAGACCTACCTACTGGTGTTGGAGGGTCTCCAGCATTAGCAGGGGGTGGCTGTGGCTCACCACAGGGACAAGGACACTGGCAGCAGAAGTTCTGGAAAGTACTTAACTCCTTGGCATGAACCCTCCTGGAGTCTGTCATTGGCCCCACCAAAGAGCCTGTAGGTGCCAGTGCTGGGTTGCCTCAGGCCAAACAACCACTAGGGGGGAAACTCAGCCCCACCCATCAGCAGACAAGCGATTAAAGTTTTACTGAGCTCTGCCCACCAGAGCAACACGCTCTACCCACCACCAGTCCCTCCCATCAGGAAACCTGCACAAGCTTCTTAGATAGCCTCATCCACCAGAGCACAGACAACAGAAGCAAGAAGAACTACAATCCTGCAGCCTGTAAAACGAAAATCACATTCACAGAAAGACAAAATGAAAAGGCAGGGGCTTCCCTGGTGGCGCAGTGGTTGAGAGTCCGCCTGCTGATGCAGGGGACATGGGTTTGTGCCCCAGTCCAGGGGGATCCCACATGCCACAGAGCAGCTGGGTCTGTGAGCCATGTCTGCTGAGCCTGTGCATCTGGAGCCTGTGCTCTGCAATGGGAGAGGCCACAACTGTGAGAGGCCCGCGTACTGCAAAAAAAAAAAAAAAAAAAAAGCAGAGAACTATGTACCAGATGAGGTAACAAGATAAAACCCCAGAAAAACAACTAAGTGAAGTGGAGAGAGGTAACCTTCCAGGAAAAGAATTCAGAATAATGAGAGTGAAGATGATCCAGGACCTTGGAAAAAGAATGGAGGCAAAGATCAAGAAGATGTAAGAAATGTTGAACAAAGACCTAGAAGAATTAAAGAACAAACAAACAGAGATGAACAATACAATAACTGAAATGAAAAATACACTAGAATGAATCAATAGCAGAATAACTGAGGCAGAAGAACAGATAAGTGACCTAGAAGACAGAATGGTGGAATTCACTGCCACAGAACAGAATAAAGAAAAAAGAATGAAAAGAAATGAATACAGCCTAAGAGACCTCTGGGACAACATCAAATGCACCAATATTCACATTATAGAGGTCCCAGAAGGAGAACAGAGAGAGAAAATACTTGAAGAGATTATAGTTGAAAACATCCCTAACATGAGAAAAGAAATAGCCACCCAAGTCCAGGGAGCACAGAGAGTCCCAGGCAGGATAAACCTAAGGAGAAACATGCCAAGACACATAGTAATCAAAATGACAAAAATTAAAGACAAAGAAAAATTATTAAAGGCAACAAGGGAAAAATGACAAATATAGAAGGGAACTCCCATAAGGTTAACAGCTGATTTCTCAGCAGAAACTCTACAAGTCAGAAGGGAGTGGCATAATATATATTTAAAGTGATGAAAGGGAAGAACCTACAACCAAGATTACTCTACCGGGCAAGGATTTCATTCAGATTTGATGGAGAAATCAAAAGCTTTACAGACAAGCAAAAGCTAAGAGAATTCAGCACCACCAAAACAGCTCTACAACAAATGCTAAAGGAACTTCTCTAAGTGGGAAACACAAGAGAAAAAAAGGATCTACAAAACAAACCCAAAACAATTAAGAAAATGGTAATAGGAACATACATATCATTAATTACCTTAAATATGAATGGATTAAATGCTCCAAGCAAAAGACACGGGCTTGCTGAATGGATACAAAAACAAGACCCATATATATTCTGTTTACAAGACACCCACTTCAGACCTAGGGACACATACAGACTGAAAGTGAGGGGATGGGAAAAGATATTCCATGCAGATGGAAATCAAAAGAAAGCTGGAGTAGCAATTCTCATATCGGATAAAATAGACTTTAAACTAAAGAATGTTACAAGAGACAAGGAAGGACACTACATAATGATCAAGGGATCAATCCAAGAAGATACAATTATAAATATATATGCATCCAACATAGGAGCACCTCAATACATAAGGCAAATGCTAACAACTATAAAGGAGGAAATCGACAGTAACACAATAATAGTGGGAGACTTTAACACCTCACTTACACCGATGGACAGGTCATACAGAAAGAAAATGAATAAGGAAACACAAGCTTTAAATGACACAATAGGCTAGATAGATTTCATTGATATTTATAGGACATTCCATCCAAAAACAGCAGATTACACTTTCTTCTCAAGTGCACATGGAACATTCTCCAGGATTGATCACATCTTGGGTCACAGATCAAGCCTTGGTAAATTTAAGAAAATTTAAATCATATCAAGCATCTTTTCCAACCACAACATTATGAGAGTGGAAATCAATTACAGGCGAAAAAAACCCACGAAAAACACAAAAACATGGAGGCTAAACAATACGTTACTAAATAACCAAAAGATCACTGAAGAACTCAAAGAGGAAATAAAAAAAATACCTAGAGACAAATGACAACCAAAACATGATGATCCAAAACCTCTGGGATGCAGCAAAAACAGTTCTAAGAGGGAAGTTTATAGCAATACAATCCTACCTCAAGAAACAAGAAAAATCTCAAATAAATAATCTAACCTTACACCTAAAGGAACTAGAGAAAGAAGAACAAACAAAACCCAAAGTTAGTAGAAGGAAAGAAATAGTAAAAATCAGAGCAGAAATAAATGAAATAGAAACAAAGAAAACAATATCAAAGATCAATAAAACTAAAAGCTGGTTCTTTGAGAAGATGAACAAAAGTGATAAACCTTTAGCCAGACTCATCAAGAAAAAGAGGAAGAGGACCCAAATCAATAAAATTAGAAATGAAAAAGGAGAAGTTACAATGGACACTGCAGAAATTCAAAGCATCATGAGAGACTACTACAAGCAACATTATGCCAAAAAAATAGATAACCTGGAAGAAATGGACAAATTCTTAGAAATGTATAATCTTCCAAGACTGAACCAGGAAGAAATAGAAAATATGAACAGACCGATTACAAGTAATGAAATTGAAACTGTGATTGAAAATCTTCCAACAAACAAAAGTCCAGGACCAGATGGCTTCACAGGTGAATTCTATTAAACATTTAGAGAAGAGCTAATACCCATCCTTCTCAAACTCTTCGAAACATTTGCAGAGGAAAGAATACTCCCAAACTCATTCTACGAGGTCACCATCACCCTGATACCAAAACCAGACAAAGATACTACAAAAAAAGACAATTACAGATCAATATCACTGATGAATACAGATGGAAAAATCCTCAATAAAATACTAGCAAACAGAATCTAACAATACATTAAAAGGATCATATACCATGATCAAGTGGGATTTATCCCAGGGATGCAAGAATTCTTCAATATACGCAAATCAATCAATGTGATGCACCACATTAACAAATTGAAGAATAAAAATCATATGATCATCTCAATAGATGCAGAAAAAGCTTTTGACAACATTCAATACCCATTTATGATAAAAACTCTCTGGAAAGTGGGCATAGAGGGAACCTATCTCAACATAATAGAGGCCATATATGACAAACCCACAGCAAACATCATTGTCAATGGTAAAAAAACTGAAAGTATTTCCTCTAAGATCAGGAACAAGATAAGGATGTCCACTCTCACCACTATTATTCAACATAGTTTTGGAAGTCTTAGCCACAGCAATCACAGAAGAAAAAGAAATAAAAGGAATACAAATTGGAAAAGAAGAAGTAAAACTGTCACTGTTTGCAGATGACATGATACTATACATAGAGAATCCTAAGAATGCCACCAGAAAATACTAGAGCTAATCAATGAATTTGGTAAAGTTGCAGGATACAAAATTAATGCACAGAAATCTCTTGCATTCCAATACACTAACAATGAACGATCAGAAAGAGAAATTAAGGAAACAATCCCATTCACCATTGCAACAAAGAGAACAAAATACCTAGGAATAAACCTAGATAAGGAGGTAAAAGACCTGTACTCATAAAACTATAAGACACTGTTGAAAGAAATCAAAAATGACACAAACAGATGGAGAGATATATACCATGTTCTTGGATTGGAAGAATCAATATTGTGAAAATGACTATACTACACAAAGCAATCTACAGATTCAGAGCAATCCCTATCAAATTACCAGTGGCATTTTTTTGCAGGACTAGAAAAAAAAATCTTAAAATTTGTATGGAGACACAAAAGACCCCGAATAGCCAAAGCAGTCTTGAGGGAAAAAAATGGATCTCGAGAAATCAGACTCCCTGACTCCCTGACTTGGCAGACTATACTGCCAAGCAACAGTAATCAAGACAATGTGGTACTGGCACAAAAACAGAAATATAGAACAATGGAACAGGATAGAAAGCCCAGAGATAAACCCATGCACCTATGGTCAACTAATCTATGACAAAGGAGGCAGGGACATACAATGGAGAAAAGACAGCCTCTTCAATAAGTGATGCTGGGAAAACTGGACAGCTACACGTAGAAGAATGAAATTAGAACACTCCATAACACCAAACACAAAAATAAACTCAGAATGGATTAAAGACCTAAATGTAAGACAAAACACTAAAAAATTCTTAGAGGAAAACATAGGAAAAAAACTCTTTGACATAAATCACAGCAAGATCTTTTTTTGACCCATCTCCTAGAATAATGGAAATAAAAACAAAAATAAACACATGGGACCTAATGAAACTTCAAAGCTTCTGCATAGCAAAGGAAACCATAAACAAGACGAAAAGACAACCCTCAGAATGGGAGAAATATTTGCAAACGAATCAACAGACAAAGGATTAAACTCCAAAATATATAAACAGCTCATGTAGCTCAATATTAAAAAAACAAGTAGCCCAATCCAAAAATGGGCAGAAGATCTAAATAGACATTTCTCCGAAGAAGACATACAGGTGGCCAAGAGGTAAATGAAAGCTGCTCAACATCACTAGTTATTAGAGAAATGCAAATCAAAACTACAATGAGGTATCACCTCACACCGGTCAGAATGGCCAGCATTAGAAAATATACAAACAACAAATGCTGGAGAAGGTGTGGAGACAAGGGAAAACCATTCATCTGTCGATGGACACTTAGGTTGCTTCCATGTCCTGGTTATTATAAATAGAGCTGCAATGAACATCGTGGTACATGATTCTTTTTGAATTATTGTTTTCTCAGGGTATATGCCCAGTAGTGGGATTGCTGGGTCGTATGGTAGTTTTACTTTTAGTTTTTTAAGGAACCTCCATGCTGTTCTCCATAGTGGCTGTATCATTTTACTTTCCCACCAAGAGGGCAAGAGGGTTCCCTTTTCTGTTCCTGGCTAGCAGACTGATGCCTTCTTGCTAAGTCCTAACATGGCCTTTTCTCTGTACATGCACCCTCCTGGTGTTTCTTCCTCTTATAAAATAATAGTCCTATTGGATTAGGGTTCCACTTTATAACTTCATTTAACCTTAATTACCTCCTTCAAATTCCTATCTCCAAAGACAGTCACACTGGAAGTTAGAGTTTCATCCCATGAGTTTTGGGTGGACACAATTCAGTCTCTAACATATACATAAAAGCATAGTAAAAGGATATACAGTTGACCTTTTGTATCCATGGTTTCTGCATCCACAGATATGATGTATCAACTGTACTACACCATTTTATATAAAGGAATAGAGCATCTGTGGATTTTATTATCTGTGGGGGATCCTGGAACCAATTCCCCACAGATAACAAGGGACAACTTTGTAATATGTGTGTGTACATTTTTCTGGACTTTTCTATGTGGGTATTCTGCAGAGAAATAAAATAACAAAAACATTTTACAGTCAAATGTTAAGAATTATATTAATAACTGCTGCTTCCAGAGTTCTATCTTTTAAAATTAATAAATGACTTTTAGAGCACTTCTAGGTTCACAGCAAAATTGAGCAGAAAGTAGAGAGATACATCCTGTATGTCCCCTATATCCTGTCCCGGCATGTGCATAGGTTCCCTCACTATTGACATTTTGCACCACAATGGTACATTTGTTAGATGTGAAGAGAGCCTAGAGAGGACCAGCAGAGGACAGTCCATACTGAGCAGTAAGGCAGTTGTCAAAGTAACCACATCAACAGGGAAGAGGACCTTGGATAGTTCAACTGTCAGACAATACCCACGGATCACTACAGCACATTCAGAGAAGAGATTCACAGAGAACTCTTCCATAGAGACTCATCAGGGGGACACTGGGAGGCTGTGGCATATTTGGGGTTTCATTTCACTGTAATTTTCCTGCTGCAGGGTAGAATTATTTATTGAATATTTTTAATAATAATGTTCTGCGACATTATTGTTAACACACTTGCAAGCTGGGATTCAGGATGGTGTCATATACGAGGCTGTCAACTGGTGAAATGACTCCAGGATTCTGGATAAGGAACTGATCTGAGTTAAGGCACCTTTCTCAAGTAATTGAGTTTTGTTCATTTCTTTCTCTTTTTGTTTGTTGTTTTTGTAATATTGTCACCTTTGATAAGGAAGATTCGTAAGTAGTGACTGCAGTTGCCCAAAGATATGAATCCCTTTTAATAAAATATTTTAACTACACTAACAGACTACTTATACTCTATACTACAGAATAAAATTCATTTTGACAGCACCCAGTAAATTGTACAATTATGTGACTTCTTACCCAACAAAAATATATTAATCTGCAAGTAAGAAATAAGTTTCCGTAAGAGCCTAGCATAATTTGGGAGTTGGCTGGCATTAGAGTAATCTGTCTAAATATATTGAATTTGTGCTATGCTTTTCATTCTCTGTTCATAAGCCTGATTTATGAGAAACATCATCTAGGAAACACTAATAGCCTTCCCATTTTACAGACAGAAAATTGGAATTGTGAGGAAATAAAATGCCACACCCTAATTCATCTTAGAAAAAGATGGAGAAATTGAATAATAAATGTAGGTGTCCTAATTCTTATTTAGTTTATTTTTAGTTTTTAGTGTCAGGCTCTGTCTTTGCTTGTATATTACAATAAACCACCTCAGAACTGCTGGCTCAGGGAAGCTATTTCAGAAAAAGTTAATATCCACAAAGAAAATTAATATTGCTATCTTACTAGGAGGATTTGAATGTAAAAAGGCTTAGAAGACATGTATTGAACTAGCCACTCAAAGACTAAATTAAAACTAATAAAAGGGGGCTTCCCTGGTGGCGCAGTGGTTGAGAGTCCGCCTGCCGATGCAGGGGACACGGGTTCGTGCCCTGGTCTGGGAAGATCCCCCATGCCGCGGAGTGGCTGGGCCCGTGAGCCATGGCCGCTGAGCCTGCGCGTCCAGAGCCTGTGCCCCGCAACGGGAGAGGCCATAACAGTGAGAGGCCCGTGTACCGCAAAAAATAATAATAATAATAAAAATAAAAGGGATTATTCAGGACATATTTATTTACTTAATGCCCTCCACTTAAAATCTTGATAAAGACTCAAACTCTGATCATAGAAACTGCCTTTATTATTAAACTTTTGTTTCCTTTAAAAATAAAGCTTCCTCTATTTTATTATATCTAGAGAGCAGTAAATATGATTTAGATAAATGTAATATTTATAAGAACCAAAGTTGCATTTTATAAACTGTGGACCATGGAACACTGAACCTGTATATTGACCTTACTATATCAGCTATGAGTTCTGTGAGTCTCTTGAATGACTTTCAGGCTATTGCTCATAGGCAGCTGGAGAATTGGGGGCAGCTCTGTGATATGGGAGTGGAAAATACCATGCTTGTCCATACAAAGTTGTTTAGCAATGCTGGATTTAAAGCAGATGAAATAAGGTTACCAGGATAGGAGGAGATGAGATTTGAGCAGACATAAAGAGACAGGAAAGAGAGGGAGAAATAGGTTATTGGAATTGGAGAAGTTAAAGGAAATTTTAACTCTGGAGGTAGAGCCACTAAAGCCACTGTCAAATGAGCTAGAGGCAGCTGCCCCAGAGAAGCTTTAAAGGAGAGGCAGAACTTCTGCATTAGTTTATCAAGTACCTTTCCCTATCTCCCAATTAAAACTGAAAAAAAAAAAAAGAAAAAGCTATTGCCATGTACTTAGCATCATTTAAAGTGGCAAAAAGATTACAGCAAAAATAGATCGATGGAACTCCAAGTTAAATAATTTAGGGAAATTGTAGAATCTTTGCAAAACATGATGTTTCAATTTATATGATTAATGAAAAAATTGAAGACCATGGGGGGCCTAGCACATTCTTCCTATAAAGAATTGCCTATAAAGAATTTCAAATTCAGGTTCCAGGTTTGTGACAGTGACAGGAGGAAGACACTGAATTCACCTCCTCCTATAGCCACACTGAATCTACAGCTATATATGAAGCAATTTCCTCTGAAAAAATCAAAAACAAAGCAAAACAAAAAAACTAGATGAATGACTCATACACATCTGGCAAAGGAAGAAAAAAACCACATTGTTGCAGGTAGGAGAGGCTGAGACACAATCTTGCTATAACCCCACCCCTGGTGTGGCAAGCCAGAATGGAGAAGGAACCGAAAACCCCAGCTTCTCCCTGAGGAGCAAAGGGATTGGACCCCACACTGGGCACCCCAAATTTTAAGACTTGCACCTGAGAGACCAGACCCCAAAATGTCTACCTTTGACAGCCAAGGGGAGCCTAATGAGACATGACTGCTAAAGATAATGCAGTATCCTGGAACAGAAAATGTCATTAGGCAAAAACAACAGAAATATAAAGAAAGCTAATTTAGTTAATAATAGTGGTAACAATACTGATTCATTAGTTGTAACAAATGTACCAAACTCATATAAAATGTTAATAATATAGTAAGTGGGTGTAGGATGCATGGGAACTCTCTGTACTCTCTTCAAATTTTTTCTGTAAATATACAACAATTTTAGAATAGTTCGTCTAAGTAATATAAAAATCCACTCTTCATTATAAGGTAGTGAAATTTTAGAATGTTAGAGATAATTAAATGGCTCTGAAATCTTCCAGAAGGAAAAAAAAATATCAATTCCCATAGAAATAATAAAAAAGCAGAGTGGCATATTGGATTTCTCTAGCTGCAACATTAGAAATCAGAAGTCAGTATGAGATTAACAGATACAAACTACTATACATAAAATAGATAAGCAACACGGATTTACTGTATAGCACAGGGAACTATATTCGATATCTTGTAATAATCTATAATGGAAAATAATCTGAAATATATATATGTGTATATATATATATATATGAGTCACTTTTCTGTACACCTGAAATACAATATTGAAAATCAACTATATTTCGATTAAAAAAGAAATAAATGAAACAATAATTTCACAGTTCTGAAGGAAAAGAATTCCCAAACTAGCATTATTAAATAATCATACTGTCATTTACTGATAAGGATAAAATGAGCAGTTTATTAGACATGCAATTTCTTGAAAAGTTATTTGCCCTGAATCCTTTGTCAAGAATCATGATCATTCCATCAAAATAAGGAAGAAACTGAATGAACTGGAAGGCACTGGCTCCGGGATACAAGGGCTCTGACCCATGAGAGAGATGAAGGAAATTCCAGGACGACATTTGTGCAACAGACCCAAAGATCATCTATTCTAGACCAAATCAAGAGGACAGAGGGCTTCAGGAGGAATATCTTTAAGAAAAAGAAAAGATGCATTTTATTAATTTCCAAATTTGTTAGCATATGTTAAGAGGTGATATATATTATTGCAGAGAGTTTGGTGATTACTGATAGAAAGAATTGAGAATTGAGCAAATAAAAAATGAGGCAGCTGTTAACTCCTGGAACACCAAAGGAATAAAGAAAGGAAATAAAATCATCACACACGGTTGGTTCAGTTGTGAATAATATTTATATAATCTTAATAAGTTAAACTTTGAATTGTGACCTAACCAAAATTATGATATAAAACTCATTGGAAAAATGAAAGAAATGAGGAAATTTGTTTGGGGTGGTAGTATAAAAAAATTATATACCCATCATCCATACTGGAAGACAGATACTATCTAAAACTGAAAAATAATAGCAAGATATCATTGTACGTATGATATTTAGAAATTTAGAGGCATATATTTATGGAAACAGCTAGACAGGTGAGAAGTGTTTTCCAATGAATGGTGAAACTCAGAATGGAAGGGACTTGCATTTTGGGCTCTAAGCCCATGCAGATCTACTTACTTTTCTACACTAGGAACATGTGACATTTTCATCAAGAAACCTAAATAAAGTTGAACATGTTGAGGTTAAAAAACCTAGAATTGTGTCAATCCTTAGAGAACAGATACAAATTAGAAAGGAGAATTTAATGTAATGAGGAAATGAGTTCTTTACATTTATCAGCAAGATGTACAAAAAATGAAATTAATGATATATGTTCATCACTTTTACCATTAAGAAAAAAGGTGGTGGGAGATTTCTTTACTGGGTAACCAGTAAACAACTACTTAGGGCATCAGAACACTGGTTAGTGTCAGTTCTTAATGAACAAGATTGTAAAAAACCTCCCATAATATGAGAGGAGCTTTAGGTCACAAGACTTGCAGCATATAATTCCGAATTGACAAGTCATTTTCTTTTTTGCAAAAGTTGAAGGAGTAGAGGAGAAGGGCAAGGAAAATGACACTGAAGAGTATTTTTTGTTGCTTTCATCACTAAATTGAAGAAGCACACCTCTGGGTAAGGGAAACAAAAGTTCTGACCTAAAAAAATAACAGAATTGCATTTTAAAAGTTCCTTTTATCTCCTAAAACTTCATACAGAAATTTCAGCCTACTTGCATTTCCATTATCCTCCAACACAGTATACAACAACCAGAAATAAGTGCTATTTAAGATAATTATATTTGAAAGCTAAGGAGGAGGTAGAAGTAATTAAATACAGCTTCAAGGAACCACGAAGTTACATGAACCAGCAAAGTATCCAGAGAGATGAAGTTTAAATTATTAATATGTAACCTATGAATATATAGGTATATTATTATTTGCAAAATTATCTAGGTATTTTCTGTATACCCTTTTTGAATCATAAAAGCACTTCTCAGGAAGGTGTATCCATGCATATTCCAATATTCTAAAATCGGTTACACTGACTCTTATAACAATTAAAAAACATAAGTTACATTAAACAATTCCTTAATTGTATAATGGGTATACAGAGAAAAATTTTTTTCAAAAAATCTCCAGGATTGAAACTTTGTTTTGGAGAAATATTACTAAATGTGTGCGATTTTATTATGCACTGTCAGACTGAAGTAGTTTTACTGTTTTGAAGTTTATGGCACAGTTACTACCCAGATAGCTTCTATACTGGTTTCTAAATGGTCTCAAATATCACTTTTCTAAAATTCAACCCTTCTAATATCTATATTATATGATTTAGTTATAAATGGAAATGAAGACTTAGATGTATAATATGTCATCTTTTCACGGCTAGGTTTCTCTTCTTATCCATAGCTGTCCAGAGACAGAGGGAGAGAGTGGAAGGGAGTCAAAAATCTAATACAACTAACTACTTCCACAATCACTAAAACCCAAAGTATTTCATTATGTTGCTCCTTTTACCTGGAATACACTTCTCATCCACCCACTTTCCTATTACTGATGGTTTCATTACTTGACAAATCTTTTTATGGCCTCCCTCCACTAAGACCCTTCCCTGACTTTTCTCAGTGGTTTGTTAATGTCTTTGTATTTTAAGTTGTATTTTTGCATTTCTATCTATCTCTAACAAAGTGACCAGATGTTCCTCAAGAATAAGAAACCCACCAAGGTCACCTCCACACCCACAGTGCCTAGCAACATACCTGGCAAATCTGTTATTCAACTAAATATCTGTCAATAGAATGAAAAATTAAGTTAAAAATTATAAACATAATAGGTATCTACTCATGTCATTTTCCCACTTTAACTGTTGGGTTATTGGTGCTGTTCTTACTGTTTGTATGAGCTCACAGTAGAGTGCTACATTTAATCAGAAGGATTTGTTGCAAATATTTCCAAGGGAGAAACATATTAATCCTTTTTATGAAGGTCTAATGTATATTTATGACTTGTGAGAGTTTGGTTTTAAGCACCAAAATGAGTAGTATTTGTTTCATGGGCCACTGGTGCTGTAGACTGGTACCTGAGTCATGGGATGTAGTGAGTTAACTGTTAACTATTGTTTTCTCCCCGGTTCATTCTTTCCTGCTTTCTTACTCCTCTTCCTTTGCCTTGTATCAATGACATCTGTCATCATCGCTTATCTCTCTAACTAATAGTCATGGTGTTGACTGAAAAAAGTGCACAACGTGAGAGCTGTGAGTTAAGTTTTATTTGGGGCAAAATGAGGACTAGAGCCCGGGAGACAGCCTCTCAGATAGCTCTGGGGAACTACTCCAAAGAGGTGGCGGGGGGCGGAAATCAGTATATATGTGATTTTGGTGAAGGAGGATGCATGCAGTCAAGCACACATTTTGGCAGAGACTTGCTGCTAGTCACGGGAAGCAGATGTCACCATAAATGATTTTAGTGCTTTTCTAGATATGAGAAGATGCAAGAAATTGGGCTCATAAAATCTTCTCCTGAAAATACCTAACTATCTGAAGGTCTGTTCTGCCAGTTTTTCCCAGAGCACAGAGTGCCTCATTCCTGATCTCCACCCTGAACTCCTTTCAGGGTATGTTGAAGGTCAGCAACTGCAGTGGCTAGTAACCTCATTCTTATAGAACCAGGTGGCCAAGTGACAATTTTTCGTTGGCAGTGGTTATTAACACCATTCTGGACACTTAAAAGGCCACACAAGCTTCATAAGAGTATTAGAGTGTCTTGTAGGAAGATTTAATGAACTGTAGCAAGAATTTAGTGTACCTAATCGTATACCTTACCTTGGCACAGTCAATTTCATACTAAGCTCAAGGTTTTTCCGAATGAGCTACATGGGCCTCTTATATTTATGTCTGAGCACTTTGATTTCCCTGCATTTATTCCGTAGAATCTATGTTTGGTGAGGACTTAAGAATAAAACAGACAAGCTCTGGTTGTTTCCTTTTCCTACATGAAATGGAATGGTCCTTTCAATTCTATTATTTTACATTTACAAAAGAAACTACTTTAAATAAAGCTGCACCAATGTTAGCCATGTCTACATAAGGAAAATCAATCCAGATTGAATGCACATATGCTTTAACTTTCATCCCCACTTCATTCCATCTTCCTGTAGAGATTCAATGAGCTGTAAAGAAAGTAAATAAATGGGGTTAGTGTAAGTGCTTTCTCCAGTGACAGAGTGCTTCTCTGATGCAATTCTATACACTTACTGGCTCCACTGTTACCCTGGGCTGTGGTATATGGTGTTTTTTACATAGTCCAGTGTTGCTTGGAGTTCACCGAAATTTGTTGTTTTCAGGAAATGTACATATATATTAACTCAGAGTTCAAAGATACTAAAATCCTATATTTCACTATCAGTGCAAAGAGAGTACCACTATAGCTTACTCTTCACAGTCAGTCTCTTTTTGGTCAACTCTAATAACAGGGAAATTAAGTAGACATTCGACATAGAGTGGGAGCCACTCACTAGCTGTTTGGCTCGATTACAAGGTCAACTACTACTAAAATTGAGGAATATTTCTAACTAAGAGACCAAGAAACATATCTTTGCTCTCTTACATAGCCATCGAGTGTTTATTTATTTATTTTTTTACCATTTGCATTATGAAGCTAACAAGCTGTTTAGGCATCAAGGATGTTTAGTAGGTACCTATTGGTCTGATACCTATGAAAGAAGCAAGATTCATTCCTCACAGGCAACATACTGTGACTTCAAAATGTCCCTTCCTTGTAGGCTGCCTTTTGGTTGTTCCATCCTGCTTTGCTTTCTGATTTCAGTGGTGGGCCAGGGTAAAATTTACCACTGGCCTTCTCACTCAGAGCACCTAATTTAGAGTGTTAGGAATGTCCATGTTCATACTCAGTTCACACTCAGAACTTCCTTTCACAATATTGCCTTGTCCATTATATGTGCACACATGTATAGAGTCCCTACTACATTATAAGTTCCTCTAAAGATGGAGCTCCTGTCTAATTCATCTTTGTGTTCACTTCTTCATCAGAGCCTTGGAAAATTATTCATATATACTACACATTGAATATATATAGATATATTATATACATGTATTATACATTTATATCCATACATATTCCAAGCAGTACTGGATTGGTTCTAGATGTGCCCAAAGTAATGAACTCTATTAAAATATTCCCCCACTTAATTCTATGGTTTCCTTAGCATGTCTTTGCTTTGAACATTGTGTCACAATTATGATGTTTCTTTAAGTGCTGTTAATATACCCTGTATTAATTCTGTTTTGTTAGCTATGTTGGCAAGAGCTGCCTGTTTTCCTGTAATGCTTTTAAAAGAGCCCAGAGGCTAAAATGTAATTGGCAGATTCCGTGAAAGGCTTGAACATTGTTAAGTTGCATTGCCATGGCTCTCATTTGGGACTTCCTGGCTCATACATACAGCCTCCTCACATGTGATTTCTTATGTTTCAAGATGGTAACGCATCTCTAAACTGAAATCAATTTGTAAATTCAATTCATATTAAAAATACCAGGAAGCAAAAGCCAAGGCGCAGAATTAGTGAGGCAGATGTAATACAAATATAAAATATAAGTAATTTTGTTCTTGTCACCCTGATCTTCACACATTTTATCTATGTTTATCTTCCTTATTCCAGTTAAGAACATTTGAGAATAATTTAAGCAACAGAGAAGGATTTTATGCTCAGCAATAATAGAGGCAAGAAGAGGATCCCAAGGTGATATGACAACTAAGTGAAATGTGATATCCTGGTTGGGATTCTGGAACAGAAAAAGGACATTAGGTAAAAGCTAAGAAATCTGAATAATATATGAACTGTCAAAACTTTTAAAAAAGAAGACAAGAACTTCCTGAATCAAACATTATACCTCGCCTTGTAAATCTGTATTATAGATCACTGAGATGTTGTTAGATGCCACTTCAATGTTTAGTAAAAGCTATTCCAGTGATTTAATGAAAAAGAGAGAGCTCTGCTTTCTGTTATAAATGAAGGAAATTTTTATGAAAAGTATACACTCCTATATTATATATAGCCTCCTTTTCCACTTTGATAAACATTAACCTATTGCTCCAGTAAGTTACAGTATGGACTTTATGGTATGAACAATTTCATTGCTTTTTGTCTACAATCAGTTTAGGAAGTAAGACAATGTTTCAGTACCTGCCAAAGCCCTGCCATGTATGGAACTTCCATTCCCATCTAAGAGCAATGCCAAGTCACATATTTTATGTTTCTCTGTCCCACCACTCTATAATATGTTCTTTTTCATTTTCTTTTAAAGATATTTGGCTTGTCCACTCATCCCTAAATCTTACCCTTCATTTAGTTTCTCCAGATTTCAGATTCTCAATCTACAAGAAAAATCAAACATACTTCCAGGGTGGAACAATTATTTTGATTTATAGCTCTCAGAATCACTGTTTTTAGAATCTGCACAGATCATACTTTGCATTAAGAAACCAGGCAGGACTGTAGATTTACTCATGTCAGCTCTGAAATATTTACTCCCTCTATTCCTCTAGAACTTCAAATGCCTTTAGCATCCTTCTCTTCAGCCTTCTGAGGTCAACTAGATATCTACAGAAAAAAGTGTGTGGGCAACATGAATTCTGGCATGGGAGGCAAAAGACCTGGTTTTTAAACAAAACTAGAATAGAATTGGCTGTTTAACCTTGGGCCAATTCTGTTCCCTGGTATTACTTTTATGACCAATTGGCTGAATTAGGTTCCTACTAAATCTAACAATCTATGGATCTGGGGTGCAGAAAGTAGAGAGGAATACGATGAGAGGAGAACAAGAGTAAAATGTTGTTATCAGCAAGGGCAGAAAGGTGTAGATCAACTAGTTCACCTCTACTGATGCTTGAGTTAAGTCATCGCCACCTCGAAAAGCCTCTGTCGGCACACTCCTCAGCACAGCTACCAAGAAAGCCGTTCCTCATGCCCCCTACAAGAAATAAACTCTCCCTTTCTGATCTCACTTAGTGTGCTGTTCCCTTTATAATCAATGAATGGCTTCTACCTTTGATTGTAATTCTTCATGTGTATCTCATCTCAAAGTACATATTAAATAAGCGAAAAAATAAATTAATATATGAAAAATTATTATGTTCATCTTATTTGGGTATAGTAAGTAAATCAAAATGCATCTGGCTATGTCTTCCATCCTGAGAAAATTAAAAGGTTGAACAAATTGTTTGAAAGGCAGTACAGAGTCTTCACAAAGCAGAGAAGAAAACATTAGTATCCAAGCAACCCAGATAAAATGCTTTTGAGTCTGGCAAGCTTAAAGTAAAAAAAAAAAAAAAAAAAGAAAAAGAAAAAGAAAACGAGATACACGCTTTAAGAGAAAAAGTACTGGTAATTATATCCCACAGGCAAAACTAGTCTCAGAGCCTTCAGTCTATCACTCAAACATTTATTGAGGTGCTGGGAAAGAGACAAAACTATATAAAACATAGCCCCTCGATTTAAGACAGTTCTCAGCTAATTAAGAAGATAAAACTGAAGACAAATAATTCTTTAAATTAGGTGGAAGGCAGATCAAGTGCCTGAGTAGTGTATTAGCTCAAAGTAGCATGACTTTTCAAGGAGTAAGACCAGCTTTAGATCTGGCATGGGGCAAGGCACCAGAAAAGACTTCATAAAGAGGAGCAACTTGAATTCTACCTCGAGTAGAGAGATGATACCCAGGACTTGCCCGAGGGAAGAGGAGTAGTGTGTGTGTGTGTACACACATGCTTTCTTGTTTCCTTTGCTGGATATATTGTTTGCCCCTTTGGATCCAGGCTTAAGCTGCTTTCTGTTGGGAGAATGACCTGACTGGACTATAGCAGAGGATTCTCTCATGCTTCATGTTGGGTTTGGCTGGACAATGGGGAGCCCATGAACAAAATCAGAGGGTCTAGAAGGAGGAAGTCAGAGTATCTATTCCCCTAGATCCTGTATTGAGTGATTGTCTCAGGCTGACAGTGTTGCTGGACCAGAGTCATAGCTATTTTTAAGACAATCCTATTTACACAATTTTGCTTCCAATTTCTAGTAACTACCCTCCCCTAGACCTAAGATTAGTTAATAACCATACTGTTACTGACCCTAGGGTACTGCATTATTCTCTGTAGATCCTCTGTAGCTTGCCCAAATCTTTGTAAATAGGTTTTTAATAAAATAATTTTTGAGTTATTTTAATGTGAACATGCCATTGGTTTTCTACTGGAACACTAACTGATACCTATGGCCCTAGTGGTGAGTAGGGCTGGGACTAGGGAGTGTGCACACATTGTAGGACGATCAGAATACAGAGATTCTACCTATTGGGGAAATCAGAAGATGTTACCTTGGAGTAGGTAGAAGATCATGAACAGTTCATCTCCAAAACTGAATGACATAATATTCAGAGACATCTTTGAATACTGATGAACAGGAGAATGAAGTTTTGTAACTTACTACCATTTTCTACACCTCCTTCCCTGTTTCCTGAGCTCCAGGTTTCTCACAGGTAGATCATGTGATTAAGCCTCCTCAGGCCCTTGTCCTCCACTCATCCTACTCTAAGATGTTCATACTTGAAGAGTTTTCTGAAACAAGATTATTGATATGGGTACTCAGATGTCATAAAATCAACTGAAATTATATGTGAAAAATGTAGTTATATGTAAATTTTTCTTATTTTCATCAGATACATAACAGGGCCTATAATTCTCCACCCCCCACACTGTTTCAGTGGGAATGATTGTTAATTTCTGATACAAAACACATGAAGGAATGTAGTGGCATACTGAACACTGTACATATGTAGTGCACACATTTTGTAGTATTGGTCCACAACGCAGCAGTGTCCTATGGTGCTCTTGAGTCAAACTACCTGCGCTCTGATCATGAATCTAATTAGCTAGGTGACATGAAAATCTTTCTTAACTTTTTGATCCTAAACTTTTTCATGTATAAAATCAGAATAATAAAATACGCCTACAGCAGAGGAACATTACGGGAAATAAGTGAGATACTGTTCATGAAAACTCCTTGTTACTCTAAAGCAATAGCACCCCATCCAGGAGATTTTTATTTTAAATGGGACTTTTGCTGTTTAACCCAGATAGTTAGCATCTAATGTTGGGTCCCAGGTCCCATTGTTTTGTATATATTTGTAAATTACTTTACATCATATCAGAAAGTGATTGCTAATTTAAACTGATCCTGAAAATAAAGGTCTTCTGAAATTCTTCTCATGACAATTTCTACAAAATTAATTGTAGTAATCTCATGTTATTTTACTTGAAAGTATTAAAAAAATTGGATTTAGCATTTCTGAAAGTCCTTTGTCAGGAGTAGTATGTATTAAGTCATATCTTATCATTTTCTCACCCATTTCATGAAAGTTCATGAGGCATTTGAAAACCATATTTATTTTAGTGCCTTGAATAAATTCATTGTTGTGAATCTGAGATAAATTATCATTGTAAAGAATGAAAGATTATTAAAGTTCAACTTTTATTATTGTATTATTCTGAACAATTTGCCAAACTTCTTTCAGTTTCTTCAACTAAATTTTGGATATTAATGTTTAGTTCATACAAAGAACAGAGATAAATTCTGTGGATCTTCTTTAAACTTCTTTTGCACCCCTCCCCCAACTGTGGAGAACTGCCCGTGGGCTACTGGAGCTGCCATTCAGAGTGAAAGTGTGAAAAGCCTGGGAGTTTATATTCTTCTCACAAAGATCTTTAATGAACGACTGACTGGTGCAGTGCCCTCATCTAAAATCAGGATACACCTGAGGCATAAGTTTCTAGACTTCTCCTGTAGGATCAGGAGATGCTAGCCTCCATAGGGCTTTGCCTAAATCCCTCCAGGTTGCCTTCTTTCCACTTTTTCCCCCTACTTACCCCATCCCCTTAGTAGATTCACCTAGGAGCCCTTTGTCAATAAATCACTGGCACAAGGATCCTCATCTCAAAGCTACCTCCCAGGAAACTGCCTAAGACATACAGTGTCCAGAAAACTGTATACAATTGACAAGGAGGGGTTATCATAATTATAGCAATACTAATGTCATTAGTTCTAAAAATAAGTAAATTCCAAATGTGCTTATTTTATTCTCATCAAATAACTCTTGGAGAACCTAGATTACTGTATTTTAGGATCAATTAACTGCATTCACCCAAGGCCATATACATATTTAATAAAAATATAAGTTCTTTGGCAGGAAGGGATATGTGGGAAAGTATCTTGACCAAATAGATGCCAAATGCCATATCTCTGAAAATCCTTGTGAAAACTCTCTAGCGTCTGGTGAAATGAAAGTGATTCCCCGTTTTTCAGTTCATGTAATTATCTTTATAGCTTTATCTACAGACTAATCAGATAATCAAACTTTGGGTTATATTTCTATACAGAAAACAAAACCACAAAGAATCTTTATGTAGTTAAAGACAGAGGGCAAAATATTATTAGAGAATTGAGTGAAAGGGCCATGAATCAGGAGTCCTCAGTCCTGTTCCAACTGTTGACTTCATATGCTCTTAAGCCTATTACTTAATCTAATTTTCTCAATATTTTATAAGATGAACTCTGCCTTTATTTTAAAAGATAAACACATTTCAAATAATGATAAATTAAGTTTTTGTGCTAGCAAGTGTCACATTAAGCTTTAAGATGAATCATGATTTATGAGTAATTAAATATATTTGCAGATTGCATTACCCTGAAGAACTGCAATTTTTTTTTTTTTTTTTTGCTGTACGCGGGCCTCTCACTGTTGTGGCCTCTCCTGTTGCGGAGCACAGGCTCAGCGGCCATGGCTCACGGACCCAGCCGCTCCGCGGCATGTGGGATCTTCCCGGACCAGGGCACGAACCCGTGTCCCCTGCATCAGCAGGCGGACTCTCAACCACTGCGCCACCAGGGAAGCCCAGAACTGCAATTTTTATCTGACTTATTGCATTGATTCTGATGAGGAAGGTTGAGACTTGAGCTGGACAGGGGCGACTGTGGGTTCTGAGTTAAGCAGCAAAGATTCAGTGTCAGAAGTAGTTTGTTTCCCTATGTAGTTCAGCAGTAGGAACTATTAGAAACCCTTATTACCCAGCATTTCCTTATCTACTGAACAGGTCCACTCAGTTATCATTTGTACTCCTGAAATATCTTGTTTAACTTTCCTGAGACAGATAAATTTATTATTCCTATTTTATACATTGGCAAACTGAGTTTAACTTGCCCAAGGTCTCGTAACAAATAAGTAGTGGCAGTGGGATTTAAATGCAACAGTCTGAGCCCACAATTTCTGCTCTTATCCATTATGATATTCTGGTATGAGAAGAGGAGAAAGTGAAATGTTCCCATGGGAGAAGGGGTTGTTTGTTTACACAAACATTGGTTAGAGTTAGGCTGGAAGTATCTATCACCTTGTTCTAATAATTCGAGTATGCATTGTGACATTAATAAAGTAACTTTTTTAAGTCTTAAATTTTTTCCTTTCTATGTTATGCCACATCCACAAAAAGCATATGGTGAGAGTGAGTTCCTGAAACTTGTAACAGGTTTCATATATTTTTCTTTCTTTTAAGAATATGAGGGCTTCCCCGGCAGCGCAGTGGTTAAGAATCCGCCTGCCAAGGCAGGGAACATGGATTTGAGCCCTGGTCTGGGAAGATCTCATATGCCGCGGGGCAACTAAGCCCGTGCGCCACAACTACTGAGCCTGCGCTCTACAGCCCGTGTGCCAAAACTGCTGAGCCTGCGCTCCTACAGCTTATGCTCCTCAACAAGAGAAGCCACCACAATGAGAAGCCCGCGCACCACAACTCAAGAAAGCCAGCACACAGCAATGAAGACACAACGCAGCCAAAATTAAATTAATTAATTTTAAAAAAGAATATGATTTATTCTATCTATCACGATTGTATTGTCAAACATTAAATTGTTCTACGATGTAGACATTTTTACTTATAGATTTAATGTTTAAAAAAAATATAAATTCTTAAAAAAAAATACAAATTCTTACTATACTCCCCAATGAAGTTTTGCAATTCCAAATATTGTGTTTCCATGGCACTGTACGCCAACTGGGACAGAGTTTCAATATTTTTCTTTCTTTTGCTGTTTTTGTTTTTGATTTGTTTTACTATACGTATATTTTCATCAAAGAAACTGCTAAAAGGTTGCTAAGAGATATAAAAAGATTTACATAGGAAACCAAGAAGTGTCCTGGGAGGAAAGGAATAAAATGAAATGTCAGACTATCGCATCTTGAAATGGAATATGAAGTATTTCTGACAAATTGAAGTGACTTAATCTGAGGTCATGGCAAAAAAGACACTAGGAGCTGTAGAAGGTAAATTTTTCATGAGTGAGGGGATTCCAAACTAGTGCTTCAGATGCAATACCAATCCGAATTTGTCACTAGAGGTGTTGTGGTTTACACACGATGAAAATCCTTCCTGTTCCAGCCACCCTGGCCCTATGTAAATGTTGCCTGTGTATGTAAATGAAAAGAGCTGTTTCAGGAAAGAGCTCAGAATCAAGGGGTCCAGGCAAATAGTGTCAGAGTGGCAGGTGAGGTTGTAACAGGGAAGAGCCAAATCTGACTACATGTTGGATCTGTTTCTTTTACTTTAAACTTTGCTCTCCACTGCTTCTGTTCACTAAAAGGATACTGTCTGTATGTAATGGCCTGCCTCAGGGAACCTTGCCCCTCTGCCTGAATGTTAAACCGAAGTGCCTTTGTTCAGGGAAGCATCCTGACCCTGTCCACCTGCAGACAGCTGCAAGAAAGAAGAAATTAACACATCTCCTCCCCGAGGCTGGCCATTCCAGAGGACTTTTGCAAATCTTATGGCCTCTTTACTTTACTTCCTCATCTCCTCCCCCTCTCTGTTCTATAAAAGAAACTGGCATCCAAATCCCAATAAGATGGGTTTTTTTTTTTGAGACATTGGTCTGCCATCTTCTCCATCTGCCGGCTTTCCGAATAAAGTCATATTCCTTGCCTCAACACCTTGTGTCCCGATTTATTGGCCTGTCATGCAGCGAACAGAGCAAGTTTGGACTCGGTAACAAGGTCACAGCCTAGGAAACAATAGGCAAAAGGGTCTTTCCATTTCTCCTGCATCCTAAAATGAAGTTGGATCACAATAAGACCTCATGACTCTTCCCTCAAATCACACATTTTAGAAGATGGTGGACAGCACCAGATTACCAGATTGATGTTGATAAAAGAAGGAAGATATTTCAGAAGACATGTGTTGGGAAGTGCAGGGTTGCTTAATTTCTAAGGTAGATGTGATATTAATTAACATCCCAAGATAATCAAGGAGACAAATAGATTACATTAGTAAGAAACAATATACTCTCTAAGTCACAGGTGATACATTGGACCAGGAGTCTGGAGTCTTGGATTTGAATTTGAGTCCTACACTGAGAGCCCAACCATGCCATAGGTGAGATGCCTGCAGCCCTGTCATCAGTGTCTAAGAACAGACACTCCTAAAAGCAACAATGAGGGCTGCTCCAACCAGTATGTAACCTTTGCCACTACAAGGATTGCCAAATGAAAATTAGAGAAGCTAAAAACATTACAGGACCTCACATGGCAAGGGGAGAAAAATCCTTACCCATAAAATCTTAGCCAATGCATATTAAATGCCTGTAATATTCTTTTGATACATATTTAAGCTTTCTCTATACTTCATTAATTACTATACAGAGGAAGAAAATAATTTGCAATGCTTTATGGAGGAAAGCTCATCCTGAAATAACTTTTTAATTTGAATTATTGTGTCAACTAAATGTAGACATGCAGCTAGTAGAGTTTTATCTTAAATCAAGTTACGTGTGGCAACAAGTTTTTCCAAGAAATTCTCTTATTACAGAAGAAAATAAAGTTCAGTAGGAGTTCTGACCTATGCAACTCACCAGCAGTTCCCAGCTTGCCTTAAGAGAATTCCATTTTGAATGGCCTCATGCTCCACTGAATGGCAAAACTTCAAAGGTTACTTAAGCTAGTACCATCAGCCCAACAATCTGCAGAGAACTCTCAAGCATCAAAGCTAAGGAACTGTTGTGTCCTGAGAACACGGAGCAAACAGAAACAAAGAGTAGATATTCAAAGTAGTCAATTAAAGGTTGTTTCTACATAAAAAGAATTCAACAAAATAGCCATGTTTTACTTGTTTATGTACTAATAAATATCTGGACTAAACAGCTCATATATCAATACGTTACAATTTTCTCCTTATTCTCTGGCTCTTGACTGTCTCCTTTAAAAAGTGTTCAGGATTCTCTTGACCTAAAATTGTCCAACTATGGTAGAGACACTCAATTAGGTCTCCCCATTGGACTGTGAATGCCTTAAAGGTGTGGACTGGCTCTTACGTTTCCAGTGCATAGCAGAGTACCTGGCATCAAAGCAGTGTTTCAATAACTGGATAAACTGAAATGCCTAGTTCTCCTCTCACCTTTGATTTCTTCTCTTCCTAATCATCCTTTCTTCTTTCTTTTCCTCTTCTGATTCTCTAATTATAAATGTTCCTCAAGATTCTGTGTTGGACCTTCTTTTGCTCTCATATATGGTATCTTTTATCAATGCCATTGGTAGTGTTGGATCAAACTTGATATGCCATTTCTTCTAAGAGATCTTTCCATATCCTCCTCAATTAGATGAATTTTCCTCTCTCTTTTACCCATAGTATTTTGTACCCCAATGTATGTCAACTCAGTTTATTTGGCCCTATATAATAGTAACTGAAGGACTTGACAATATATTTACGTCAAGAATGACTACTGTCAGAAATTATAACCATTAATAACCATTAATCCAAAATAATACAAACCATGTTGTTTACTGAATCTTAAATGAAGGTCCAGTTTTTAATCGGAGGGAACCATTTCAAACCAGAAAAAAAAAAAATGTATATAGTTCTAAAATCACTGAATGAGAAAAAAATAGGGACTAAAAATTACTCTCTACAAGTAGAGTTAAGTTTATTTGATTATTACCTTTTTAAAGTTTCCCCATTCTGATTACTCTTTTTTCTGCTCACTCTCAGCAGACAACTTTGCTCCTTATTTTACTGAGAAAACAGAAGCAATAGGAGAGAATTTTCACAGGACACCATGCCCATAACTATCAAGGTACCTGTCTCTCTCTGCACATCATTCTGTCTTTACCTGAGTTATTATCGAGAAGCTGTCAGTGTCCCTATCTAAAACCAATTCCTCCACTGATGCACTGATCCCAACTCTTCTACTGCTCAGACAATTACTCAAGTAATTGTCCACACTGTCTCTTGAATCATCAGTTCCTCACTTTTCAATATATCCTTCCCATAACAAACAAACGTGCTAACCTACCTCTTATCATGAAAAAACAAGCAGTGAAGGAAGGAGGGAAAGAAGGAAGGAAGAAAGAAAGGGAGGGAGGGAGGGAAGAAGAAGAAAGAAAAGACCTCTAGATTTCACGTGTACTATCATGCATTTCTCTTTTCACTTTAAAAATAAAATACCTGTATATATTTTCTTTACTACTTTTCTCCACTTCTTTTACCCCTATCCTCGCAAACTTGCTTTAATCCAGCTTTGACATCATTGCTCCACTGAAATAGCTCATCTCAGGGAGCCAAATGAATGCATATTGATAAATCTAATCATTAATTCTCAATCGTCATTTTTTTTAACTTAATGTGCTGCATTTCACACAACTGAAACACCTTCTTCACTGGGTTTCACAGCTGAGGATTAACTTCTCCAAGTCCAGTCACTTGAAGACTGGCCTTCATGAGAGGGAGATGGCATCCTGGAAAAACTCCAAGGAAATGGGCTACAGTCAAGTGCTTAATGCAATGAATTCAGGTGCTCCCTGAACCATGAATTTGAAAGACCAGAACAGGTAGGCTAATGTTCTACCACATCACACAGCTGCAATAACAGGTATGGACCTCACCTTTGCCTCCTGATCATACTAGGGGAGGAGCCAGTGCTACACAACCTAAAAGCTTCACAGCCCAGTGGGCAGAATCCCTTTCTCTAAGTGTGGTATCAGCCCACTAGGTCCTTGTGCCCTCCCAGTGACTGATGTTTTTCAATTTTATTTGGTAGTATTTTATTTAAATGTTGTGTCTATATTCATCATAGTATTGGCATACAGTTTTTAAATGTTTTGTATTGTCTTTATCAGGTTTGATATCAAAGATAAATTGGCATGATAAAATCAATTATGGAATTCACTATCATCTCTGTCAGAGATGAATGGGAATTGGTATTGGGAAATGGGTAGTCATTTTCCCAGAATTCTCTGCCTGAATCTCAATCACAATTAAAGTGTATTTGAATCAATTTTCTTTAATCATAATCTGAAATTTTCTCGAGGCAAAATATTCCTTAGTATCCTCTGAGGTCCTTTAGGAAGCCCAGACTCTTGTTTTCATCCTTAAAGGTTTATTAATGAGTAAACAGTATAAATTTTATTATATTCACATTTCCCACTCTAAAATGCATGAAAATGGACCTCAGAATAAAGAGGTCTAAACCGTTATTTTTTGTGTGCCTTGTTAATAAAGATTTCTTTCTTGGGTGCTTTTGGTTTCTCCCAATATCTCTCCTAACCCTGTCTATCAGTGTATATTTTGGGCTCAAGAATGGAGAACCAAATTCCATCTTTAGAAATTGTACCTATATTGGTAAAGAGAAGTAACAGGAGTAATTGACTGATATGTTTTCACTGGTGAATTAAAACCCTAAGCACTACTTTCCCTTTCAATATAAGAGTTTTGCTCTTATTTATATAAAAAATATATTTTATTGTTCCTAAGTGGAAAATTACTATATAAAAATTATTTTTTCATTTAATTTTCTTTCATTCCAATTGAAACAGGTTTTATAATTCATAATAACTTAATCCTCACAACATAATTCAAAGAGAGTTTTAGTGTAGTTAAAAAAAAGCATTTCCTCTGTATTCTCTGTTATGCATCTGCTCATAGATAGGTAAGAGTTCATAAGAGAATTGTAGATTTAATATTCTAGTGCAAATAAGATGTAGTGTATCAATTTGGGGGCATTCAAAATAGCTCTAATAAGACTTGCTGAATCATTGAATTCAATGTTAACATAATTGACTTTAGGAAATGCTAAGTGAATGTTATTAACCACTCAGCATATTATATCTTAGAATGTCTTCAATCTTGCTTCCATTTTATTTTAAATGGTTGGAAGAAAATTGCATTATGAGTTTACTCAAGACCTAGGGAAAAATAAAAGAATTTCTCATAAATACTATGAGTCAAATTTAAAGACATATTAATACAAATATGCTTTTACTGTCACTGAGTAAAATGCAAACTCATTGCTTTGCTGTATTCATTGCGATGACAACCAAGTCAGCTATAGGCTTTGATTGTCTATTTAGAAGAGAATTACTTGGTAATTAATACTAGATAAATTTATTCATCACGATGAAATGAGGATGTCCATTCTAAATGAGATAATATTGTTTTGTCTTCATTTAGGATGTGACTTTTTAGTATGACAGACATAATGAGAAATGGGAATTACCTGGTCCTACTCCCTGTGGAGACAAGAACAGAGGACAGGACATAAGTTAACAAAGACTCAGAGGCTAACAACTAAATCAAAGAAGAGCAAGGTAACGCACTGAGCTGAGGGGGTAAAAGGGAGATGAGGGTGAACCAGGGAAAGCGGGGGCAAATAGATCAGTTCAAAGGCAAGGAAGAGCTGAATCAGACACAGGGATGTGAATACAAGGTCAGAAGAATGACAGAAAAACCTAGTAGTATAGAAGAGAAAAATTAAGTTATAGGAATTTAGGAGACTGTCGAGTTTATACCTAAGATAGGTTATATTGTTCTCTGTATTAGTTTGTACACGACACATATATTTACAGTGTGTCATGGGGAACCGTCCAATAAATCATACTTTTATTTTGAATTATTTCATTCAACTTTCCTTTACCAAGTGTGGTTTATCCAATATAAGGTAATAAAGAACATTTTTAATTTTAGATAATCTTCTCACACTCACAGGCTCTCCGAAAATTCCAATATTTTCTGTAGGTGTACAAAAATTAAAGTAAAAATGTATAAAAAGTAATTGACAATAATCTTTTAATGTATTACAAATCTACAAATTAATGAAATTGGATGATCTTTATTTTACATGCATCCAACCAATTGAATCTTTGGAAATTAAGAATCAAGATGTTTGGGATTGTGATCTTTCATGTGTAATGATAAAATTTTTATTTTAAATCTTCTACTTAATTGATTAGCATGCTCACACGCTTTCATGGGCATTATTTTGTAATTCAAAATAACTGACTATTTTTCTCTGTAAATTACTTCATTTGTGATAAGCCATGTCATGATTTATTCGTTTTTATTTTTTAATTTTTTTTTGCGTTACACGGGCCTCTCACTGCTGTGGCCTCTCCCGTTGCGGAGCACAGGCTCCGGACGCGCAGGCTCAGCAGCCTTGGCTCACGGGCCCAGCCGCTCCATGGCATGTGGGATCTTCCCGGACCGGGGCACGAACCTGCATCCCCTGCATCGGCAGGCGGACTCTCAACCACTGCGCCACCAGGGAAGCCCAATGTCATGATTTATTCTTAATGCACGTTTCAAAAAGCAATAAAGATAATTTGTTCTTTTGTGACATCAACTTAAAATAACTACAATCTGTAACTACAGATGAGGTAAGAATGTACATTTGGAAATTAAAAAATAATGGAAGAGATAAAATAAACATATTTCAATTGAGATGGTGTAAAAATTAGAAAATGACCAGATAAGTATAACAGTTTGCACACTTAAAACAATTATTTTCAGTCACCAGTGCCATTTTTTAAAAAGCATCGTCATTCTCTGGCACCTAGTTGTGCATATGCAAGATACGTTAAGAAAACCATGCCTCTCGTTTCCTTAAAACCTCCCTCTCCAAAGAATACTTCATATGTTGAAAATGGTGATGGTGCAAAGAGTGGAAAAGGAAAACATTCTTTACTTATTTACAAATGAATGTTTGGGATTTCAATCAGAAGTTTATATCTCTCATGCAAGTTAAACAAATATTTTATATGCTATTTTATAATGTGAGATTGCATTTCTATTTCAAAAGATAAAGTAGACAATATATAATAGGATCTCAATAATCTTGACAATTCATTCTTTTACTCAACAAACTTTCTGAGTGCCTACTTCATACCAGTCATTTTTCAAGGAACTGGGGATACTGTAAATTACCAAGCAGATAAAATCTCTGAATTCGTGGAGTGTACATTCTAGTTTAAAAAGACACAAAATATACAGATACAGAATATGTATTGGCTCCATCTTCATGTTCACACTTTTTGTCCTCAGCAGTGTCCCTTCTAATTAGTTCATCCACTGAGGTCAATGTAATTATAGTAATTATATATTTATTTTCAAAAAAGTACTGTTTATTTTTAGAATAATTATTTTGATATGATATTTTCTCAAATGTGTCAATAAATATTAGTTAGATATATATTTTTTCTTTTTATTAATTCTTTTCCTTGGTGCTAATTATTCTGTTTTGTTAGCTTGGTGTTCTTACATGTATTGTCCTATCTCAAAGGAAAGGTCTAGCATGAATTCTGGGAGTACATGCCACCAAAAACTTCCACTTCAGAGAGAAATCTTTTTGGATTTATCTTAGGGGCCAACTCCATAGTCAGTCAAAAACTGTTTCTCTATTTCCTTCTATCACCCCAAACTCTCACCATTATTTGGAATTAATTTAGGCACTGATATGCTTTTCCTATAGCTCCAAATCACACTTAAGAGTATTAAGATAAATGTTTTCATATTGTTTAGAACTTAACATCAAGGTTTTATTACAAATTATACAACATAGTGCAAAACTCAATAGCTACAGAAAAGTAGAGGCAGATATAGATCTGCTCTAAACGCAAACTTTTAATTCATTTCTTCTGATGAGCACGCCAGACTTTTCCTGTTATTTATATTTGTTGACTCTGACCTGATAGTTTCTCTGAGGCTTTTTAAGGAGCTCAGTTCCCTTCTTCCCACCTAGTATGGTGCTGGTACCTTTCTCATCTATGTTTTTATGTATTACCCTGTGCTTAACGTATCCATACATGATATGCAATGTTTTCTTAACTAGTCTTAAATTTTACATGCATTATTTCATACCAAACAATTTTTCCACTAAACATTATATTTTTGAAATTTCTTCACAAGGATACATTTAGCTCTAGTTCATTGCCTTCTTCATTCTCATAAATATACATTCTCATAAGTGAACTCACTGAATCAGTATTTTCCAAATATCCAATGGGTGATGTAACAAAATTATGCAGGGTTATAAGACCTATTCAAAGTACAAGACAGAGCAATGGATCTTAGTATAAAAGAGTACAAAATGTTTATTGACATGGCTACAGAATCCACACTGTAAATGAACATTTAAAAAGTAATATTTATTGAGTTCTGGTGTAGCATAAAGAGGAATATCCATAATTATATGAAAAGGTTATTCAAATGTTCCTTCCTTTTCAACCAAACAACATACTGAATCAGCATGAATGTAGATGTAATATGAGAATCTAACTGTTCTATTAAGCCAGATAAAGAGATGTAAGCAAGGCCACTCTTTACACTAATTTCTCTCTTTTTTGAAAAAACTTATTTTTCATTAAATATGTTATTTTAAGATGTAATGAATTTATTATGCTGTTTTAAAATAAATTGATGAATAATTAAACTTTTCTCAAATTTGAGAATTAAACTGTCCTTAAACTTAATTTCTCTAGGAATAGAGAATATATATATTCTCTATGAATATATATATAAATTCATATATTCTATAAAAGCAAAATTCTTAGAGGTCTTCAAATAATTTTTTAGAGTTTAAAGGTGTCCTGAGGCCAAAAAGGTTTGAAAACAACTTAATATAAGGGTATACACCTAGCAGTAAAAATAATAAGGTGTAGGATATGTGGCAATTTTAGCATATACTGAAAATTATTCTTCAGTACTCTTGTACCAAATATAATGCCACAAGCAGTTTGCAAGGATCCTTATTTTTCCATATCTCTTGTAACATTTGGAATACTGAAAAAAATTGTATTTTGTTTTTCAATATGATGAGTGTGAAATGATATCTAATTGTGTTACTTTTTTTACCCCTGCTTAGGAGGAAGGACATATTGCTTCTTAAACCAGATTACAAAGCATGCTCCAGCTCATAACAGCCCAGTTAGCTATATGAACATCATGTACTTGCTTTTCAAAGAGTACAAGTTTCTCTCCCCAACATGTTCATATACTGGAGCTCAGCAAAATATCTCCACAATGTGTGGTAACAAAGAATTTTGGATAGAACAGGGAGATGGCTTTGTGAACATGTTTCACCCTGACTGGATTATCTGTAGATCTGTTTTCCTTAAATAGCCTAGATAATGCAAGATTAGCTGCATGTCCTCACTAAAGTGATGTTTTGGCTTCTCTGTAACAGTGAAGTAGGTCAGACCACATTATTAGAGAAATTAATATGGTCTAGAAGAAATAGTACAGGCTGCAGAGATAGGAAACCTGCTTCTAGTTTCATTCCTTAATTCTTGAAAGCAAATATTAAGAAAAACAAAATAATTATTTTATAATTTAAAGTTGTTAAAATTGGTTGACTACATTTTAATAGGAAGAAAACAATAAAAATTTCAGGATAAAAATGTATGTGAGGTCAAATTAAAATGTTTAAAGGAAAACTCTACTAGCGTTTAAAAATAAGAAGAGAACTTGCAACCAATAAAAAATAATGGAAACTAGATATTTTAAAAGATTATAAATGTACAACAAAAAGTAAAAGAAAGATGGAATTTAGTATCACAAAAATAATGAGTCATAATCAGAAGAGTAAGATTTGTGGAAAAGATTAAAAGATAAAGGCTAAAATAGTGGTTAAGATTTAAAATTTTTAAAAATCAAAGTAAAGTAAAATATAAAAGATGGTTGATATTAAAATGTAAAAAGTACCCACGTTTAGAAAAATCAAAAATCTTAATGTTAAAAAATGGGAAAATTTTATCATCAAAATGTACTCTTATTTTACACAGATAAACAATAGATGATAGGTAGCTAGACAGACATATATAATGTGTATATGCAGAGCATAACTTTTTAAGATGACTATTTTCATATTAAAATTACAAATTAAAGTCAAAAGAAATTTCTAGATTAGGTCTATCCTCCTTCTAGGCAGCAGAGAAAGGGAATTTTCTACTTAAACCTTCAGCTAATGCCCCTTTGTAAGTCCAGCTTACATTCTAGGTCATGAGGACTGATTCTACTCCTCTGTTCAGTCCCAGATACTGTGGTGTTCAGGTTTCCAAGGATGAACAATCTCTCAGTACAAACCCAGATGGCTAAACCCGATTATGCTTCCTATAATCTGAGGTCATTTAGAAATAGTAGAAATAGCATCACTAATAACCTGAGGGTACTGACAGTGTAAGAAATTTACTCTCTATTCTGCTCAATGCACTTCTCCCTTTACCTGATCCTCAAAACATGTGGAAATCTTGGTAGAAATCAACTATCTCAAATTCAAAGCCTCTTCCAAAGGTCATCAGTCAGCACCTGTGTTATTTTTCCTATGACAGGAACTCAGTCTTATGTACAGATCATAGTCACTTGAAAGAGACCATGTTGCTGCAAATTCAGGACAAGAACTGCAAATTGACTGTTTTTATTTTAGTTCAGCTGGTGACCTATTTACATGTTAAAATGAATTTAATTTCTACTTATAGAGTAGTATAGTCTACATGGAACTTGTGTCCACAAATATTATAAATATAATATCCAAATTATTTAAAGAGCTGAAAACCATAAAAAATCTACTTAATGACACCTGAAGTTGTGTTATGAAAAAAATTCAATATGAAAAGATGCTCCACATCACCTGTCACCAGGGAAATGCAAATTAAAACAAAAATGAGATACCAATACACACCTATTAAAATGGCCAAATCCAGAACACTGACAACACCAAATGCTGGTGAGAATGTGGAGGAACAGAAACTCTCATACATTGCTGGTGGGAATTCAAAATGATACAGCCATTTTAGAAGACAGTTTCTTACAAAACTAAACATACTCTTACTACACGATCCAGCAGTTGTGCTCCAAAGGAGTTAAAAACTTCTGCCCACACAAAAATTTGCATGCAGATGTTTATAGCAGGCTTATTCATAATTGCCAAAACTTGGAAGCAACCAAGATGTGCTTCAGTAGGTGAATGGATAGATAAACTCTGGTATATCCAGACAATGCAATATTACTTAATGCTAAAAAGAAATGAGTTATCAAGCCATGAAAAGACAAAGAAGAAACTTAATGCATATTACTAAGTGAAAGAAGCCAATCTGAGAAGGCTAAATACTGTAGGATCCCAACTGTATGACATTCTAGACAAGGCAAAACTACAGAGACAATAAAAAAGTCAGTGGTTACCAGGGATAGGGGGCACAAGAGATGAACAGGCAGGGCACACAAGAATTTTAGGGCAGTAAAAATATTCTGTATGATATTATAATGATGGATCTATGTCATTATACATTTGTCTAAACTCACTGAATGTATAATCCAAGAATGAACCCTAATGTAAACTATGGACTTCGGGTGATTATGATGTGTCATTGTGGTTCATTTTTGTTTAAAAATAAAATGATGAATGATGAATACCAGTCTGATGAATGATGTTGATAATGGAGAAGGCTATGCATGTGTGGGAGCTGAGGACATATGGAAATCTCTATACTCTCCTCTCAATTTTAGTGTGAACCTAAAACATCTCTTAAAATATTGTCTTAATTATATATATATATATATGTATATCTAATTCAAAATACAATTTAAAGTAATTACACCTTGTTGCTACAAAAAATAAAGGCAAAAAACCAATGTATGAATTCATTTAGCATTCAGTAATACATAAAAATTAAAGTATAATCACTGCATCAAATCATCTACATCAAAGAGTAGATGGTACGCTATGATTTTTAGACTATTCTAAATTTTAACTTACTAGAATTAAAATACTTCTGTGATTTGATCATAGATATCCCATTTGTATTCCCTGGCCAAATTTTTCTCCTTCTCTCCCTGTGGATCTTCAGTTGTGTTCTGCCCTTGGAGAAGCACCCTGCAATGCAGAAGATGAGGATTTAACTGATTAAACCCTGTCAAAGATTAAGAGTCTCTGTATGTTCCAATTATGTCAAAATCCACTGGATCTAAGAGCTAAAAATAACACTAAGTCTCTCCTTGTCACTTGGGTTTTCCAATATTAGCACAAACAGATTTTAAGAAACAACCATCTGTGTTAGTAACTTGCCACTGATGCTTATATATATATATGTGTATATATATTATATATATATACACATATATATGTGTGTATTTATATATATACACACATATATACATACATATATGTGTGTGTGTGTGTATACATACACACAAAATAAGCCTTACCCTGGATAAGGGGAAGAAAGAGCCTCCAAAACGTTATTTTTGGACTTCAAAAAAATTGCTTAGAAATGTAATCGATAATATAAATGCATAAAAAATTGTACAATGTTTTTAAATGAACACAAGGATGTCGATTTAATGTATTAACAAATTTGTTTTAAAAATAACTGCAATAGGATTTATGGACTATATTTGAGGGAGTTGCAAGAAGTATTCTAAATCTGGGACTCTGTTTCAAGAAGATGAAATTAGCCCACCCGTTTATTTCTCTTGCCTTAAAAAAAAATTCATTGAAATATCCAAAGAAATTTAAAAAAAAATTTTTTAAAAACAAACCATAGTACTAATGGAAGATGTAAAGGACATCACTGATGCACCAAAGCACTGAGGAATTTCTGGAAGAGATACACAAGAAGGGATCAAATTGATGGTATAAAACAATAATTGCTGGGCACACAGCATGTGGCTTCATAAGCAGAAAGGGTCTCAGTGAGAAATAAATAGAAAAGTTTAACTGTCAAGTTCAGAAATGTTGGAGCTGAGGTACCAGAGCCATGGGTGGTCAGTGAAGATAACTGAAGGACTTGTGAAATCACAATAGTGTCCAGAATAACTTTACACAGTTCATGCTAAATATACTGAGACATTTTTCTTAACATGGGTGGTGGGGTCATGAAATAGCCAAGATAAAAAGGGAACATTGTCCTACTTAGATTTGGGCAGGCACAAGAAATAAAGAGAAAAACACATCGTGCACAGTATAGTAGCTAACTTCCCATGTCACCATGATAATTGCTTCCATAATTCTCATTGGCACTAAAGGATCTAAGGGCACACAGCCACAACTAAAATCCCACCAGCAGAAGCTGAAAGATAAATGGGTTCGACCATTACATGGATTGGGGGTGAGTGGGAGTGAGAAAAAGAACCTGATGGGTCCTCCAGTTGAATACTCCCTAGCAACCAAATGTACTAAGCTGTTAAACGTCTGTGGACCAGGAAGGAAGGCTCCCAGTCAGTCAGTGCCCACTTGGTACATACAGAGTGAAACTTGCTCAAGAATTTCCAAAAACATTTTTACATTTCAAGGGGGACCCTCAGAAGACAAAAAACTGTAACTGAAAATTTTGCATAGGGCACCCCCCACCTCCTGCCTCTGGCAATCACTAATCTAAAATGAGTAAAGGGGATCAAAGGGTACAAACTTCCAGTTATAAAGTAAATAAGTCATGGGGATGTAATGTACAGCATTGTTGCTATAGTTAATAATACTGTATTGCATATTTGAAAATTGCTAAGGGAGTTCTCATGACAAGAAGAAAAAATCTGTAACTACGCATGGTGACAAATGTTGACTATACTCATGGTGAACATTTTGCAATATATGTGAAAATCGAATCATTATGTCATATGTCTGAAACTAATATAACGTTATATGTCAATTATATCTCAATAAAAAATTGCACAGAGAACTCATTCTAGTTATTAATATGTGTCAACACAAACTTTAATTACATGTAAACAAAATTCAACTAATTTTTTAAGGACAGGCTTTAAAAAAAACCTAGCTATATTGTCAATGACATTTAAGAGGATGTGATATCAATTAAATCATAATATTTCATCCATAAAAAGAGTAGGCTAAATAGCAAGGAACACAACTGCTTAATCATGAGGTAAAGAGTATGCTTAGCTCTGTAAGAACCATCAATCTGCTTTCCAAAGTAACTGTACCATTTTGCATTCCCACCATCAATGAATGAGAGTTCTTCTTACTCCACAACCTCTCCAGCACTTGGTGCTGCCAGTGTTTTGGATTTTGGCTGTTTTAATAGCTGTGTACTGGTTTCTCATTGCTGTTTTAATTTTCTAATGACATATGATGTCAAGCATCTTTACATATGCTTATTTCTTTTTGTATATTCTTTGATTAGTTGTTTAGATCTTTGATCATTTTTTAACTTGTTTGATTTTTTATTGTTGAGTTTTAAGAGTTCTATGTATATTTTGGATACCAAACTTTTTAATCAGGTAAGTGTTTTACAAATATTTTCTCCTAGTCTGTGGCTTGTCATTCTCATTCATAGAGCATAAGTTTTTAATTTATCCAAATGAATTTAAAACAAAAACTTCACACAAATGTTTATACAACTTTCTTCATAATTGCTAAACTTGGAAGCAACCAAGATGTTCTTTAATAGGTGAATGGTTAAAAAACAAAACAAACAAAAAAACCCTGTAGAACTTCTATAAAATAGAGTATTATACAGCAATAAAAAAAGAAATAAGATATTTCATTACAAAAAGATATAGAGGAACCTAAAAAGCATACTGTTAAGTGAAAGAAGTCAATCTGAAAAGGCTACACACTGTATGATTCCAAATGTATAGTATTCTGAAAAAAAGAAAAACTATGGAGCAAGTAAAATGATCAGTGGGTTGCCAGGGGCTCAGGGTCAGTCAGGGGGAGGGAAGAGAAGGAGGGACAAAGAGGTGGAGCACAGGAGATTTTAGGGCAGTGAAACTATTCTGTATGATACCGTAGTGGTGGATACACATCATTATGCATTTGTTAAAACCTATAGAATGTACAAACAAAGAGTGAACCCTAATGTAAACTGTGGACTTTAGTTAATAATAATATACCAATATTGGTGCATCAATTATAACAAATGTATCACACCAATACAGATGGAAATAATAGAAGAGACTGTGTAGGGGAGGGAATACATGGGAACTCCTGTACTTTTCAAATGATCTTCCTGTAAACCTAAAACTGCTCTGAAAATATAAAATTTATTAATTTTCAAAATAAATAGCCTGCCATATAAAAATAATAAAAATAGTTCTTTTTCTTTAAAATTAACACTTTTTTTTTTTTTTTTGGACCACGGCATGGGGCATGTGGGATCTTACTTCCCCGACCAGGGATTGAACCCGTGTCCCCTGCAGTGGAAGAATGGAGTCTTAACCTCTGGACTGCCAGGGAAGTCCCCCAAATTAACACATATTGTTAATAGAGATTAGAATACACCCAACTTAAAATCAAAATGTTGTTTAGGAGTTGAACTCTGAGACTTTGTCAAGAGCAATAGGAAAAAGAAATTTAAAAAAAACCATAATAGCTCTGTTGAGGTATAATTTACATATTATAACATTCACCCATTTTAAATGAATAGTTCAATGATTTTTAGTTAATTTATAAAGTTGTATAACCATTACCACAATTTAATTTTTAAAACATTGCTATCTAACCCAAAAATATCCCTCATGACACTCCGTAGTTAATCCCAGTTCCCACTCCTGGTCCTAAGCGACCACTGATCTGCTTTCTGTCTCTATATATTTGCCTTTTCTAGACATTTCATATAGATGGAGTCATTCAGTATGTAGTCTCTTGTGTCTGTCTTCTTTCGTTTAATATAATGGCTTTGAGCTTCATCTACGTTGCTGCATATGTCAGTAGTTTGTTCCTTCTTCCTTCTGAGTAGTGTTCTATTATATAGATATACCTCATTTTGTTTATCCATTTAATAGTTGATGGATTTTGAATGTTTTTTTCATTCTAGCACTGTTATGAATAATGATAGTATGAACGTTCACAAAGAATTCTTTTTGTAAACATTTATATTTTAGATCCTTGGACAGATAATTAGAAGTGTAATTGCTGGATTTTATATTAAACATACATTTAATTTTTAAGAAACAACCAAACTGTCTTCTCAAGTAACTTCAACATTTCTCATTTCTACCAGAAGTATATAGTTTCCATTTTTTCCCCATATCCTTGCCATCATTTGTTATTAACAGCCTTTTGGTTTATATTCTTTCCAGTTGGTATATAACAGCATCTCATTGCAGTTAGAAATGGAAAACTTGAGAGAAAACCAGGAAAAGAAGAAAAATTAAAGACATACAAAAACATCTGACAGGATTTTCATAAAATGAAACTGAACACAATGAAAAAAGAATAACAAAGATGTGGTTTCAATGACAAACACTGAATAAAGAGAAATACCCATATACCGAGATATGTTTTTGGTGAAATTTACCAACTCCAATGATAAAGAAAAAGGTCATGACAATTTCTAGACAGACAAATATTTTACCTGAAATAAAGATAATCAGATCAATATCAGTCTTATTACTTACCATGCTAAATTCTGGGAGACAATATAGTAGCATTTATGGTACGGAAGACAGATGATTTTGAACTTAGATAACCAGCCCAATTACCATTCCACCCGAAAAGGCAAAAGAAAGTCCAAGTCCACTTGTTTGGGAAAAAAATAGAGAAAATATTATAGCTAAATTAAAACATAAAAATAAAAGTCAGAATGTAAGAATCAAGAAATGGTACCAAGGCATAAATGTCATATAAACAAATAATTGCAACAATGTGTAATACTGCTACACACATAAGGTGCTATAAGACCACAAAGGAGAGACATTTCAACAGTGAATATATGAAAGTGGTCACAATATGTGAAGATTTTTATATTGCAAATTAATTCCTATAAGAAATCATCCACAATGAAAGAAACACTAAAAAGCTAAGTAGACAAAACAACTCTACCAGGTGAGAATTTTAATCTGTGCCATCCCTAAATAAGGATGGTGGGCACGTGAACTAACTGTCCACAGTGGCCAAGATGAAAGTTATATATCAACACGAAAGCATGAAATTCTACTTACTGAAGCCCATCTAGCAACTGCTGCCTCTGAATGCCCAATCTAACAGCAATAGAGATCAATGCTGAGCCCCTGATATGGCACTGTTCCTCAAGGATTCCAATTTGCAACCAGATGGTAAGTTGACTACAGCAAGCCCCTTTCCTCGAAAAAATCAGAGATTTTTTTTTTTTCAATGAGGATAAACATCTATTCCAAGTGTTGGTTGGTCTTTCTTGTCCACAGAACCTCAGTCAGCACCACTATCTGGAGGCCAACTAAATGCCTGGTTCACAGGCAGGGAATCACACACAATATAGTATCTGACCAGGAAGTTACAATGGGCACATGACCATCAGATCCACTGGCCATATCACAGACTACACCATCCCAAAGCAGGCTGGTCTCACTGAGCACTGGAATAACCTTTAGCACAGCTAAACCAAAGCACCACTTCAGAGGCAACACTTGGAAAGAATAGGGTGCAATTCTTTAGGATGCAGCACATGCAGTAAACCATAGACTTCCATATGGCACTCTGTCTCCTATACAAATAATACAAAAATCAAAGAGGTAAAAGCAGATGCGGCCCCAACTGCCAGCCTGCTCAGTGATCCGCTGGGGAAATTGAATCCCTGCAACTCTGTTGCTAAAACTTTAGGCTGAAGGTTTAGAAGTCCTGGTCTCCAAAGGAAGCATACTCTTTCCAGATTGCACAGCAGTGAATCTACTGATTTATAAACCATGGCTGCCAGCAAGGCACTTTGTATTCCTGTGTCCAGAGAGCATCAGTCAAGAGAAGTTAACATTGTGGGAGGGGTAATTTATCAGCAGGAAAAAGAGGGCTTCTTTTACAGGCATGGTTAAGAAGGAATATATCAAAGTGATCAGTAGAATCAAAGTGATCACTTGAGTACCTTCTGGTTTTGTAACTTTCCCTATCTTAACTGTGAATGGACACACATAGCAACTCAGTCTGAGAAGAGCTTAATCCTTCATAGGCATTCCCAACTATAAATGTATTGCTCATTTAATTTCATTTGGAGGACTCAAATTATCAGAGGAGGGATAATGTCTTATTTGTTTTTATATTTTCAGCACTTTGGAGATACAGAAGTTATATGTATCCTATTTTATACGTAGAACCCTCCAGAGGGTCTGGCATACATATTCAGTACATGTGTTTTGAATGAATGAAATCAAGAAATGCTTATTGGGGACTTCCCTGGTGGCACAGTGGTTAAGAATCCACCTGCCGATGCAGGGAATACGGGTTCGATCCTTGGTCTGGGAAGATCCCACATGCCACGGAACGACTAAGCCCAGGCACCACAACTACTGAGCCTGCACCCTATAGCCCGCAAGCCACTACTACTGAGCCTACGTGCTGCAACTACTGAGCCCACGTGCTGCAACTACTGAAGCCTGTGCGCCTACAGTCCGTGCTCCGCAACAAGAGAAGCCACCCCAATGAGAAGCCTGCACACTGCAACGAAGAGTAGCCCCTGCTCACTGCAACTAGAGAAAGCCCACGCGCAGCAACGAAGACCCAACACAGCCAAAAAAAAAAAAAAGAAATGCATATTGAATTAATTAGAGTCATATCTAAAACAGTAACTATAATATAATAAAATAAAATGTTTAGCTTATAACAATTGCTTTTGGCCATAAGTGCATCTCAATGAATATAAATTGTAAATACTTTAGTAATTTTGCCATATGGGAAATATGTATATGGAAATAGATTGGTAAAAGTAAAGGTAATTTAGCATCAAAAAACATATTACTTTTTATAAACAGGTTACAAATATTCTTATATGTTAATGTTTTTAAAGAATGATCAAATTCCCTGTACTGAAATTTGACAATTTGTGATTTCCCCAAACATTTTCATATTCTCCTGGATAAAAATTGATGTTATTGACATTTTAAAGTTATCATGGCCACAAAATTTCTGTAGATATTAAATACTGTCATTAAAACCAACAAGAAAGCATAAAGACTAATAAATTATAATCTAAAATAAATGATGTGGCACTAACTTAATATAAAACCAACAAAAATTTAGTAGTACTAAGTAGACAAAGTTTAGTCTAGCCTTTCTTGGACCTATGGTTATAGAATCAGTGCTCATTTAAGTCTGACAGACAGGATGAGAAATATAAATACAGTCTCCCTCGTTATCTGCAGGAGCGATTGTTTCCTTGACCTCCTTGGATACCAGAATCTGTGATGCTCAAGTCCCATGGTTGGCCCTCCTCATTAGGGGTTCTGCATCTGCAGATTCAACCAACCACAGATCCTAAATATAGTACATGGTTGAATCAGTGAATGTGGAACTCACGAATTTGGAGGGCCTTTATGACAGCATTTGAAGGGGAGAAGTGTTGCATGAACGAGGTTGAATAATATGTGCAGGGCCACTCCTTCATTGCCAGTCTTGCAAATCATGTATTTTACATCATTAGGTAAAGGTTTTTGGGTTCCGAATATCTCTGTATTCTCTCTCTTTCTCTCCCTGTTTTCCTCCCCCGATTCCCCTCTCCCTCCCTCTCTTCTCACCCCACCACTTTCTACCCTCAGCCTTTCTTCCTATGTTTCTCTTCTTCCCAAACATCAATATGAAGTTATGTATTAAAGTACATGTAAACACTAATTATAAAACTATTCAATAAAATTCTTAATAGACATGATGGTTAATTTTACATGTCAACTTGCCTGGGTTATAGAGTGCCCAGACATTTCATCAGACATTATTCTGGAAGTGTCTGCGAGGGTATTTCTGGATGAGATTAACATCTGAATCAGTAGACTGAAGAAAGCAGACTGCCCTTTCTAGTGTGGGTGGGCCGCATCCATTAGTTGAAAGACTGAATAGAACAAAAATGATCATCCTCCTGTGATTAACTCTTGCCTGACTGTCTTCTAGCTGGGACTTCAGTTTTTTCCTGCCTTAAGACTTTAACTGAAACATTGGCTTTTCCTGTGTCTTAAGCCTGCTGGCACTCAGACTGGAACTACACCAGTTCTCCTGGGTCTCCAGCTTGCCGACTGCAGATCTTGGAATTTCTCAGCCTCCATAATATCACACGAGCCAATGCCTTACAATAAATCAGTCTCTCTATCTGTTTCTGTCTCTGTCTCTCCAGAGAGAGAGAGTGAGCGAGAAAGAGAGAGAGAGAGAGAGAGAGAGAGAGAGAGAGAGAGAGATCCTTTTGGTTCTGTTTCTTTGGACAGCCCTGACTAATACAGGGGAATTTCCAGGTTATTGAAGAATAGTCTGAAGCATTTTACACAGAAAATACATACTAGATTCTCTCTTCAAACCTATAAAAAATGTATAAGAGAGTAATGCATGCCCCATACTGTCCTCATTTTGCTTTATCTAGCTTTGAGCTTCTAAGCCTATGTCTGTCCAGGCACAAAGCAATCATGTTGGGAAAAGCTAGTGTATTTGTTTTCTATTGCTGTATATCTGATTATGACAAGCTTAGTGGCCTTAAACAACATCTGTTTATTACCTCACAGTTTTATAGGTCAGGAGTTCAGGCACAGTGTGGCTGAGTTCTCAGCTCAAGGTCTCATCAGGCTGCACAGAGTCAACAGGGCTGCATTCTTATTTGGAAATTGACAGCGGATCTGCTTCTAAGCTCTTTGAGGTTGTTGGAAGAATTAATTCCCTTGGGGTTGTAGGCCTTAGCTGTTGTTTTGCTAGCTGTGAGCAGGGGACAGCTCCGAGCTTCTAGAGGCTGTTCTCAGGCTGTTGTCTTGCTAGCTGTGGACAGGGGACAGCTCCCAGCTTCTAGAGGCTGTTCTCAGGCCCTTGCCAAGTGGCCTTATCCAACTGAGCAACAGAGAATAGCCTGTGTATCAAATTCCTCTCATAATTTGAATCTCTCTGACTACCCTTTCCAAGACCATCCAGAGAAAAACTCTCTGCTTTAAATGGCTCATGTGATTAGGTCAGGAATATCCAGATGATCTCCATGTTTTGAGCCTAACTGTGACTGGAAACATAACCTAATCACAGGAGCAAAATCTATCACATTTACAGTCCTGGGGATCAAATGGGTTCTATATACAAGGAGTAGGGAATTTGGGGGGCCATCTTTGAACTCTGCCTATCATAATCAGTTAGAGGAAAAATGACAGGTTTTGAAAATTACCAACAAATGAAACCTACCTTATTTTCACAAGTGTCTTTCAAAACAAGTCATTTAAAAAATATTTTTGTGAATAAAAGTTTGTTATTTTTTGTGATGATTCTTCATCATTTTTTCATTTCATAAGCTGCTTACATGCAGACAATTTCAAAAATAATTAGGAAAAACTCAAGACTAAGTCTAAGGTTTATCTGTATAACCTTTAGGTTTAATCTTTCATTTTTGGACCAATTTACCCCTAGCCCAACTTTTCAGATTCTCTGCCATGAGATAAAGCTTATATATTACTAATATAAAATATCCATGCTTAACAACAACAAAAAAAAGATTTTCGTACTTGAATGTGCATAGTCCAGCATGGCATTTTACTCAGAAAAATGCTAATTCTAAAATAATATAAATTGTCCACATACATTACCATCAATAGCTATAAAGATAATGCTTGTATCTCTCTGTATTTTTATTATGAATCTTATGTAAGACACTTTAAAGATTCGCTTCTTGCCTTCAAACTATTGCTCTCACACTTCCCACTCCCAACTCTGAGTCATATTCATTTTTATACTAATCCTTTTAACTGTGAAGTAATTTATTTGAGCTGACATTCAGGTACTTCAAATGTAGTCATGTATATAGCTTTAAATAAAAAAAAAAATTACCAAAGATGGTACACTCATTCTAGACTTTGAAATTTTACATAACTGGCTACACTGGCTTTTCCTTTAATTTCTTTCTCAGCTCCAATGATATGTTTTTTCTCTGAAAATTTATACCAGCTGTATTCTTAAATAACACTGGAATTTCATACTTTGGATGGTTATTACCAAACTGCAATTCTCAACTGGGAGAAGAGTCCTAGATCTGGGTGATGGCCCAGAGCTTTAGATTCTCTCCAACAAAGAAATCAGAATCAACTCTGGCTAAATGTCATCCCAAGGTATCTTCCAATATTGAATTAGGAATATATCCACTAATACCTTACAGTCAAAGACACCAGCAGTGAACAACTATGACCATACTATGTGATACCAAATGTGCTCAAATTTGGAAGAGTTTCATGTGGATGGCATAAAGTGATTTCTTAATATCTGATCCTGCTAATACTTTACACATCTCTGGAAATGTAAAAGAATAAACAAATCTTTTTTGTGTGTGAAAATGGACTAAATCATTACAATTCTTTGTTTGGAGGCAAAAGAGGTTAGGCTACAGATGCTGCTTAGCTGGTTGTAAGCAGAGTGAGGTGAAAAGATTGGTATTTTCATCTTGATAGCAGCTGCAGAGCACTGTGGGGCATGTTTCTATTTACATAAAGATTAGTTTAGTTATTCTAGAAGTTTTGGCACTGGTAACACAAGAGTGAGAAATCCAAGGAACTCATGACTGTAAAGTAGAAAGATTCTTTTAAGTATCAGTTAACAGGACAAATGGAAGACAAATAAAAGTTTCTAGACCTTGTGAAGCCTGATCAAAACCTACTTAGAATACTATTTTTGTCAAGGGACATACATAGTTTAAAGCAGAAAGGCCAAATTTTCTATCAAGAAATGAAGGAATGCTATGCTATGTTGTTCCACAGGGGAAGATAAATCTTTAAGTTTATGGAGGCAAATAAAGATAATATTTGGATTAGGAAATGCTTAGCAATGCTGCTGTTTAATTAGAAGTGGAGTAATAAATATGTATTGCTGTTCTGATTAAGACCAAGCAGCAATTTATTTTTACTGCTTTTCACTGTACAGGCCCAATAGTTTTTAATTATTTACCCAAGTTTCCTCATTTGTAAAATGCCATAACATTTATTCTAGAAAAAATGTCTTTTGTCATTATCAACATCATTATTTTAAAAAGTTTCTATGATTGTTTTTCTCTGGGCACTACGCCAGGCACTGAACAAAATCTGTTCTGAAAGTCATAGATAGGTTGTCTAGTTACTCATAAGGGCAATATAGAGCTATGTTGACAGGGATTGATATTTTTAAAGTGAAAGCCAACATTCAATAAAACATATATTTACTTTATAGTTTAAAGGAGAAATGCTTTTGGTGTTGTAATGTAAATCCAAAGCAGACCTTCCTGAAAAGCCAGGACATCAGTTATAAGTACAGATAACTCCTACCTCATGGAGCTTGCAGTCTAATGGTTTGTGAAAGTGAACTGACTCAGAGTTGGGCTGAGAGGGCCATGGAGGTGACTTGGAAGCTTTCTGAAGGATGAAGGGCATGAATCATATAAGATGAGGCCTTCCTCAGAGGAATTCATTCAAAACTGCACCTAAAAGAAGTGGAGAGACAGACCAAGAAACTGAGTTGTTGGAGAGGGTAGGCAGGAAATGTGCTTGTGAGAGGTTACTTAAAATATATTCTGAAGTATTCTGGAGTTGATGAAGAAAATATTTCAAAAATCTTACAAAATAAAATGGAAGACTGTAGACTCCTGATTTTCTACATAGCCCCCTTTCCCACCAATCTATTCTGAAATCATCTTCAAAGTCTTCAAAGTCCGTTTATTGGCTCTCATTGGCTCTGTTTACATTCATGTGACATTCACGTATCATGTCAACATTTGGATAAATCTGTCTCTCTCAAACAGTCAAGCTCTCTCTCTATATATATATTTACCTATTTATTCAACCATACTATAAGACCATCAAAACTTGTGCCTCTGTCTTTTCATACATACTTCACTGAGATAGGTTCTATGAATATAGAACCTATCTCAGTGAAGTATATATGAAAAGATTTCAACAAATGTTTATTGGATTGTATTGTTTGTACATTTATATGTAAAATAACAAAAAAATTTCCCTTGGTTTTGCCATAATATGTTCAACTTTCTCAGATTATATGTATTGATTTTTACATTTGGGTTTCCAAAAAATCATTTTCCAATGAAAAGGGAGCATTTATTAAATCAAACAAGTGATATAATTGAATAATGATCCACCTTCTAAAGTTTCAAGGCTCTCTCTATCAAATAGATAACCATAATTCAGTACTTCTAGTGGAGATACCATAAAGTTTAGTTTATGTAAACCTCAATCTGTGAATCAATCTATGTTTACCTTCTTTCTTGGGGAAGGAACACAAAGAGACATTTCCTTGGTATTGAACACTATGGATGGCTTCACGGGGTGAAAAACAGGTAGAGAAAAACAGTAGCATACATGGCTAAAGGATCTATGGGAAGAAGAGGTCTGCCTTTTGAGTGGTCAAGAAATATCACAAGCAGAGAAAAATGATAGTCAGGAATTCACGTAGGCTGATTATAGGGCAAGGGGACCTAAGCAAGTTTCTGAGATGGAGTGTGTTTTTTCCCTCTGTCTTGGACAGTTCATCTTTATGTCACCAGGACCCAACCAGTTTCCCTGGATACAGCCATTGTTCACGTGGGGAGGGGCTGAAGGACAAGTGGATCTGCATTTGCGCTCTTGGTCACACACACAAATACAACCTAAATTTAAGAAGCAAGTGCATGTTTTTAAAATGTGCTGTAACCCTGAGACACCTATCCTAGTAACCAAATGATCTTTATAGCTCTAAAGAATAAAACCACTTCTACTAAGCAGCTAAAATTTCTCCCTTTATCACTCTATCCTTAGCTCTGACCTCTTCCTCATTCTCTGAATTGGAATCTGCTTTTTCTTCTTCATCTTACAGATGTTATTTGCCTTAGTTCAGGCCCCATCATCCTTGTTACGATAGTTTTTTGATTTTAAACTAGTTTCTCTGAGTTCAGTCTCTCCCCAGTCCTGTATACCAGTTGCCTGTCTCTCCCCTGTCTCTTCCACCAGGGTGACTTTCTGTTGTGTCCTTTCATACTTAATAACTACTAAAAACTCTATCTTACCAATTGGAAAAAGTTAATATTCCTTAGCATAATATACAAAGCCCTTTCATATATGGTCCTATATTCCTCCCCAAACTCATTTTTACTCATCGTCCCACTATCACAATTCCAAGCTAGAACTTGGTGTACATAGCAGGAGGCCTGATACTCCAAACACACTTGCACTTCCCTCCTTGTGCTGTTGACTGCCCTGTTCAGGTTGCCTAGAACTGCCTCCACCACTTTGTCCTCCATTTTGTTCCTTTGGAGCCCTTCCTAACTTCCCCAAATGGAATGAGATATACATTATTTTTCTGCACCCATAGTATTTTGTACATAGCAATATTGATTTATAGTTATTGAACTGCCTTATATTTTTTATCTCTCTTAGATAGTAGCCTCCATAAGAACAGGGCTATCTTAGTCATCTTGGAATTCTTGATCTCTAACGTAATAGGTGATCAAATGACACTGAACTGAATAATTCTTTTTTTTTTTTAGTTTGAAATGTGACTAATCTTATAAGTTTCTTAAATACTATATTCATATTAAAGATTCCTCTAACTTTTTTTTACCAAAACATTCTATATTATTTGAAAACCAGGCTCCAAAGTCACAATGACAACCAGGTAGAAACTTTCTAAAAAGCCTCTGCCACTTTACAACCCTAGGACAACTGAAGTTTGTGACAACTCAGGAAAGTAAGCCTTGCCCACTACTGGACTCTCCAACTCAGAAAGGAAACATTGGTCTCACCATAGTAAGAGTATCAAAAAGATTCTAAATTTCAAATGCGGGAAGGGTCTGCCTCTGATTTTCAAACATTCTAGGACTTTACTACTCCAAGTGTGGGGTACAGACCAGCAGCATTATCATCATCATGTTGTTTCTTAGACATATAGACTCTCAGCCTCCCTCCAGACTTACAAAATCAGAATCTGCATTTTTACAAGATCCTTAAGTAATTCACATGAATATTAAATTTGAGAAGCACTGCTCTGGGAGAGACTAAAATGTAACAGTTAAACCATATTCCTGTGCTCCTTAGAGATAATGCAAACTGAACAGAAATCCTAGGGTGCCCAAGAAGTGACCACACCTCCTAAAATTCCCATTATCCAGTATGAAATACTTCATGGTTGCCCAAACCAGGACCAATATCCACAGAAATTCCCTTAGAAACACCTATTTCTGCTAGAGGTGGGCAGTTGTGAGAGGACAGAGAGGTGAGGGCACTCTAGCCCAACAAAAGCCTGGAAGGTGCACAGCTTTTGCAAGGACAATGTGATCCAATTCAGGGGGCTTGTCATTGGCATGATCGTTCTTGGAGCTGTGCCTGAGGGTGCCTGGCACATTATAATCTACGTAGATAGTGTGTCCCTGGTTGGAATCAAACAGATCTGCATTTAATCCCCCTGATTCTTGGGCACATTACTTTACAACTTTTTTCTCCTTCAGTTTTCTCACTTATAAAGGTAAATTAATACAGACTTAGCTAGCTTATTGGGTCAAGCAAGAAGGGTCAACAAACGCTGTATACTATTCACCATATGCCAGGCATTGGGAATATTAAGATACAAAAGACTGAATTGCTATCTCAAGGATTTTATTGTCATCACAAAATGAAATCTGGTGCCTACATTTCAAGTTTTGTTTCATAAAATGCTGGCCACACACAAAAATATTCCATTGGAGAAAAGTTTATATGGCCAAATAAATCTGGATAGTACTGTTTGATCACAGTAAGTTTGTGTGTGTGTGTGTGTGTGTGTGTGTATGTGCTTATGGGTAAATGTTTATGAATATCCCAAAGTAATACTCTGAGAGTACTCTGTGTCTCTCAGACACAGAGCTTGCCTAGCTCATACATTATAAACTGTTTCTGTTCCTTTTTTCCTTTCACTAAATAACCTATTTATTTCATTTTTATTTACTTCATCTATCTCATAGACTCAACCTTTATTCAAATATGTGCATCTTCTCCCTGACCCCAGAACTATGTATGACTAGGGAATAACTGTAAAAGGTAGTCTCAGGAAAGTTTGGAGTTTCAAGTATCTACTTGCCCAAGATCAACAAGGCTCTGTATTTTAAAGCATGGCTAACTGGTCCCCAATTTTCTGCCTCCACGGTTCTTTTCTCAAAGACAGTCTGAATTCTCTTGTTTGATATCCATTATATCTGACTAGTTTCTACTGCCTCAACTCACAAATCTGGAAGTTTTCTTCATTTACATAGTAACTGTGCCTCTTGGAAACCGATCATCTTTCTTCTGCCTTAGCAAAAAAATCATTTGTAAACTTAGTCTTCTACTCAACGTCCTCATAGAAAAAGTGAAATAGTAGTAATATAATAAAATCATTTACATTTAAATTGTACACTTGATAATTTTGCGTGAGTGAAATAACTCTACAAAAAAATGAGATATAAGAACTTCTCATATTACTCTGTGTCAACCCTCTTGGAGCTGAACAAGACTGGAGGTAAAACTTGAGACCCAGATAGTCAGATATCATAAAGACTTATATAACAATAATGGAATGATATTTTCTCATTTTCTTTCTCGATTAAAAAATATTTTTTGTTTAAAGGGGTAGCAAAATGCTTTTAGTGTTAGATCCAATTATTATATACTCATTTGCATTATCAATTCAAGATATAATTAAACAGGTTCATTTTAAAAGAAATGTTATGTTCAATGACATAACATTATTATTTACAGTGTCTTTAAACAAATGAATGCAGGCAAAAGTTAAGATTTTGATTAGTCTTGTAGTAAAATTCCACATAAACTAGCTCTCTTTTCTTCTGGGTTAAAGTTGTTATGAATCCAGTCATTTCAATTAATAATTAGATGGGATAGATTATATCTATTTGTTCACAGATTAGGACATAGCTGTTGCAGTTTTAAAAACTGCTTTTGATAAAACTTCTCTCCAAGATAAAGACAGTAGAGGTTGGAGACAGTTACTCAGAAGTGAATTTCCAACCCACCTTGAGATAATATCACAAGTGAGGCATTAGGAAGCAACTGACCACAAGATGCAGCCAAACAAACAAACAAACAAACAAACGAAAGCAACTGAGGTTATCAATCCTTCTCCTTCCACCCCTCCTCTTTCTTTTTCAAATTTTTTTTCTAATACCATCTGAGGACAAAAGCTTGGATTTCGATTAAGCCTTAATTGTATCCAGGAATCAATAAAACTGACCTGGTTAAAAAAAAAAACTGATACTATTTTGGTCAATGACATCCCTGGTGTGGCATGTATGGCATCCATCTGCTACCAAACTAAATTTTAATACTACTATATAAAAAATACATAAACAACAAGGTCCTACTATATAGCACAGGGAATTGTATTCAATATCTTTTAATAAACTATAATGGAAAAGAGTCTGAAAAAGAATATGTATATATATGTATGTATAACTGAATCACTTTGCTGTACACCAGAAACTAATACAACATTGTAAATCAACTAAACTTCAATTTAAAAAATATCAAATATTCTACTTCTTTCTCTGAAACCATAGAGTGTATAATTTTCTTGACTTAAGATATTACATTCTAGAGCCCACAGATTTACAGTTGCCTTGAACTATATAACACCAAAATGAATTATTGTCAAATATACTTTAACTGTGTTCTTTCTGCCATGCTGTATTCCTAATCTTTTATGTTGTTGTTGTTGTTGAATCTTTTTCCTATTCTCTACTTTGTTTGAAGGAGTTGAGGAAAATACCAGGGAGAAAGTTATATTTAAAGTTATGAAGAATAAACAGAAAATTGCATATAAGAGTAGTTCCAAAATATCACAAATCTCCAGAATGCCACAAAATAAAAGTCTGTGCTCCTTAGCCTAGTGTCTTAGTCAGCTTGGGCTGTGATAAAAAGATACCATAGACTGGGTGGTTCATAAACAACAGAAATTTATTTCTCACAGTTCTGGAGGCTGGAAGTCCAAGATCAGGGGGCAGCCTGGTCAGGTTCTGGTAAGGGCCCTCTTGTGGGTTGCAGACTACCAACCTTTCCTTGTAGCCTGCCATGGTAGAGAGTATAGAGAAGCAGCAAACTCTCTCATGACTCTTGTAAGGGCACTATTCCCATTCATGAGGGATCCACTCCAATAATCTCATCTAATCCTAATTATCTCTCAAAAAGCCCACCTCCTAATACAATCACATTGGGAGGGTAGAGTGTCAATATATTAATTTGGGTGGGGGGATGGAGTGGACAAACATTCAATCCCTAACACTTAGCATTCAGGAGCCTTGACAAACTTGCCCATTCACCCTCCATTCTTATACCCTTCTAAGTGAAGTTTCTTATCTAGCCAAACAGGCCAAACTCACGGGTTCTTAAATATAACTTTTACATGTCTGGCTTTTTGTCTTTTGTGTCATGCCCCCTGCGTAAAGCAACTTTCTTCTTCTGCCTCCTTCCTAGCCAACCCTTAAGTCACAGCTTGAATCCTACTTCCCCTGAGAGGTCTTCCTCCATTTGCCCCAACATTCTTTGTTATCAATGTCTCTTATTTGACACATTAAATATCTTAACTTACAGTGTTACTTATTCTTTTATGTTTAACTTCTGTGGTCTTTCAACTATCAGAGTCAGATAAGTTCTTCTTTAAAGAGCCAAATAGTAAATATTTGAGGCTTTGTGGACAGTTATAATCTAGGATATTATATGAGTAGTCATAAAACAGAGAAAAAAAATTCCAAATTGTTTGATGAAATTTAAATATAATAATAATTGAGTACAAATGTGTGTAACACAGATCTATTAATGAGAAGAGTATAATTATTTGTGGGAGAGGACAAGATTTTGCTTATTTGGGGTTCAAAGTTAATGTTTCCTATAATCAAAATTGATAACAAATATTCATCTATTAATGCTGATCTATAATAAGATTTTATATATTTCATCTTTAAAAATGTCTTTTCACATAGATAGGTATTGCCAAATACTGGTGATACTGATTTCAATCCACAAGCATGTAATTTTAATTAAGTATATTCATCATTTGGAAGGCATTTATAGAATTCTATTAGGCTCTTCTCTTGATACTTGCCTTTCAGCATGTCATTGCATTGTAGATTAATCCCTCCAATTGAAGTTTAGGTGGGTACTCCTCAATTGCAAAGTTAAATAGATGTTGAAATACATAGATTTCATTTGCACTTGTGTTGAAGCTTGAAAAATGTTAACGGAACTGTGGTTTGAGCAAGTACATTCACTATAGTTTGAGTGGGAGTGGAGATCTTGCTTCTCATTTTAACTTTTGACAGCGCAGGAAGTGTATAAAGCAGCATGACATTACTTGTGATTCAAAAATGTTAGGGGTAAGACAGGAATAAAGACACAGACCTACTAGAGAATGGACTTGAGGATATGGGGAGAGGGAAGGGTAAGCTGTGACAAAGCGAGAGAGAGGCATGGACATATATACACTACCAAACGTATGGCAGATAGCTAGTGGGAAGCAGTGGGAAGCAGCCGCATAGCACAGGGAGATCAGCTCGGTGCTTTGTGACTGCCTGGAGGGGTGGGAAAGGGAGGGTGGGAGGGAGACGCAAGAGGGAAGAGATATGGGAACATATGTATATGTATAACTGATTCACTTTGTTATGAAGCAGAAACTAACATACCATTGTAAAGCAATTATACTCCAATAAAGATGTAAAAACATAAAGATTAAGTGTTAATAGTTAAAAAAATGACTTTACTCTAGTGTGAATTTCACATATAAGCACTGTTTTGTCTCATAATTTTGGTTAAACTCATTAAGAAATATTATCAAGTCTGAAGCAAAAACTAACTTCCAGAGTCATTTAGTATTTGATGATAGTGTTTGAGGGTAGTTCTTCTCCCTCAGGAAAATTTCACGTCATCCTTGAGCATCACAAACAAAACAAAACAAAACAAAGCACATTGTTAGGCTATCGAACCCCTCTTTGGTAAAGCAAGTCAGGATATGCAAGTCCATAAGAACAAATGAAGTTCATCACTGGCACTACTTGTTCAATAACACATGATACATTCTAATATTTTCCATAAAGTACCTGTTAATAATACAATGGGTAAATCATAGGTTTTACACTCCTTACATTTTCCACAAGCTTTATAAACTTGTTCAGCTATGTCCTTTTCTGCTTCACACATATTTTTAACACCATGAGTGTTAAAAATCTTAGCGGATTCCACTTAAATGTGTACTGAATTAGAGTTTTCTAAACTTTGAAAGTATTCTCACAGACTATTCATAGAGGGTAACGTTTCAGTCACATCAATCTTAGCATTGCATTCTTGAAAAAAAAGGGGGCAGTGTTGGTAACATTGAGGATAACACTGCCATATTCTATTGCTTAGAAGCAATTTATAAATACCGCCACACTAAGGGGAGGGGATTATGCAATGACATAGGTCACTGTGGATCATATTAGAATTCTGCCAACTAAAATTAGTTGTTCTTATCTTCCAGAAGCAAATACTTCTTGGAACAAGTAGCTCAATTTATTTTTTTTCCCAGTCCCTGTGCTGTTTAACACAGAAAGAGGAAAGCATGCTTCTTCCCAGAATTGTTTCACCCAGGCACAAGAATGTATGTTGGTTTTAGTTCTCAAGTGTCAGAGGCTTAACATTTCCTACTTTTTCAGTTAAATTCTCTCAAAGAAACTAGCCAGGGCCTCCGTTTTTCTATAGTTCCTATTACATAAAATACAATATAATATACCTGTGACTAATATTTAGTGTTGTATATTAGTTTGAATCATATAAACCTATTTATATCTAACCACTTTGCTTTCCATCTAATACTGTAAAAGTTTATTGGTAAAGAAAACTCTGCCTTCACCTTAAAAATCACTTCGACACTAAGTAGTGACTTGTGTACATAATGTGTGCTTGCTTGTCTATGGGTTAATTTTTATCTTCCAACATGGACTGGAAGATCAAAATTAATCAATAAGAAGTCTTTCTTTTCAGCACACTCTATTTCTCTGTTGCTCATTTGATGCAACTTGCTACCCTTCCACTCTAACTTCTTTCCATTGAGTCTCTCACATTTCTTATTCTTACTTGCACTTTAGTCTTCTTAGATTCAACAGTCTATTATTAAAACCATTCCCTTGTCCTTCTATCCCTTTAAACCCCAATCTTAGCATTATACAAAAGCCAACCTACTTCATACCTCTCTCTTCACAGTTGAATATAGTTGGAGAAAGCACACAGTCACGCTGACACATCTCATTTTAAACCCATGACCACTAAACTGAAGGGACCCTTTCTTTGGTCATTTCCTTCTACCACTTTTTTGAACAAATATTTAAAAACAACCAAATCTGCTTTCTCACCTCTCTTCACTCTCAGTTGGTAACCTTGCTTTCTACTTCACTGAGAAAAGCAGTGAAAACATTCACATGTTCCTTCTACCACATCTGTACAACCAAGTTCATGAGTTGTAATGAGCTCTGCCATCATTACTAATATGTACAAACTCTCTGTGTCTCTATCCAAGGCCAAACCCTCCACTGCCCCATTGCCAACTCAAGAACATTACTCTAGCAATTTTCCCTTTTTTTCACATTAGAGGATGCCTTTTTTTCTCTTAGTCAATCATTCCTGTCAATACATAAGGACTTCTATCTAAAAACGTAGTTTCTCATATTTAAAAAAAATGAATTTAAAAAAATTCTCATTCCCGGGCTTCTCTGATGGCGCAGTGGTTGAGAGTCCGCCTGCCGATGCAGGGGACACGGGTTTGTACCCCGGTCGGGGAAGATCCCACATGCTGTGGAGCGGCTGGGCCCGTGAGCCATGGCCGCTGAGCCTCTGCGTCCGGAGCCTGTGCTCCGCAATGGGAGAGGCCACAACAGTGAGAGGCCCGCGTACCGCCAAAAAAAAAATTCTCATTCCCTTCTAGCTAATGGCCCATTTTTATACATCATTTTATAGAAATTTGAAAATTTTTATATACTAACTGCCTCAAAGTCTTCTATTCCAATCCTCACTCCTACCCATTGCAGTTAGGCTTTACTTCCTATCAATCTACTAAAGCAGTTACTAAATGTCTCTCAGGTTCACCCTTCTGTATTCAACTTTGTATGTTGGTGCTGGGACTCTGCAAACTACATTTCTGCTCTGCCTGCTGACTATAGGATTTGCCAGTATGTGTCGCTAGTGATAAGACTACAAGGTTGGAGGAAGAAGAAATGACTTGCTCTTCCTGTTTGCTATCATGGGCTTCCTGTGTGCTTCCTTTTTTTTTTTTTTTTTTGGTGTATCATTCAAGCAATGATTCTTCACTCTGGCAGTAGCAGTTCCTTACTGTAACAGCAGTTAATTTACTTTGCATTGTTTTCACCTCTTAAAACTAGCTTCCTCTCACCACCACCCAGAAGCTTCAGCACTAGCCAGCTAGATTCTCCTTCTCAGAGTCAGGGCCAAGTCTAGGGTGAGGTCAGCAAGGAGCTAAAACACACATTTTAAGGAAGAACTCCCTCTTAAGTTGTGTACTTGCCATTCAGGGACATGGCCTTGACTGCAGTAGACATGCCAGGGCTGGACAGTCAACATTCTCTGTGGGTAGGCCACTTATAGAAGTAAGTCCTAGGCGAGATTTTGAGCTTTTTGCTCTCCAGTGGCGAGAAATCACAGTTGCTTTAAATACTGTTGAGGAAGCCCTTCCACATCACACTTTGCCTCAGATTTTCATTGTCTTTTTCCAGTGCATAAATGGCACTCGGCAACAGCCATGTGATTTCTCCATCCTTATAAATGCTGCATATTCTGAATTCTCAAAATCCTGAGATACTGTGCCAGCAACTTCATTCCCTTCCTTTAATATCCCATCCAAGTGAATGTTGTTACTGCACCTTGATAGCATGCCAGAGTTATCATTTTTCCACCTGCCACTAGTGACAGGGCTCCCAAAGTCAGCAGCTGGCTAAAATCAAAATCCATTTTAGAATCAGATTCCTTAGACCACACCCAGCATCAACTAAGATCAGATTTTCCTGAGATGGAAATTTGCATGCAGGACAGAAATCTGGGGAGCACCCTAGGGAATCAACATTAGTGAGGGGATAAAGAAAGTAGGATTGGTTAGAGGGAGGAACTGAACCTTAACAGCCACAACAGAGGCCTCGGTTGATCCATACAGAGCACTGAAATTGGAAGGGTTGTTTCATGGTGTCACACATTGAGCCAAGGGGGCTGGGCCTCTACAAGCAGTATCTACAGTCCTTGGTACTGGTTGCCACCTCTGAGAGGCCAAGACTTTGGCAAGGCAGCCCTCTTTGGCTGAGGGCAATTCCAAACAAGGGATTCAGTTCAGACACATCAGCAGTCAAATCTCCCAGCAGCAGGGGCTTGAGTGCCTCAGTTCTGAAGGGGAGATCCAGTCAGCTTATCACAGCATCTGCTGCAATTATTAAATATTACACATAATATAGTAATTTTTATTTTATAAAGATTTTAGAATTATTATAGTAATTTTTATTTTATAAAGATTTTAGAATTATTAATGACAATTAAATGTTAATGACTCCATAACTATGACACTGAATTTGTGGAAGTTCATAGCTTCGGTGTATGCTTATCAATCCATATAAAAAGTAATCAGCTAATTAATAAATGATGTATTCATACATATAAATATGTATTATTACAAATACATATATGCTAATATTTTAACATATCTCCATTGGAAATTTTAGTAACTAGGAAAGAGAACCCTTATCAGAATGACTTCTCTTTATTTTAAAATCAATTATGAACAAATATGTAATTGCCACTTCCAACTTTTCTATTTATTTATATTCAATTATTGTCATTTCTTTCCATGACTAGGGATGACTAAGAGATTTCTTCCATCCTGGGTAACCGAATTGAAAATATTCTTAACTAATTTTCATTTGCATGGTAAAAGCATATCATTGAATGACTATTTATTCAGAAATAAATTAAGAAAGTAATTAAATAACAATTAAATAAGCATTGGTATTCAAGAATTCAAAGAGAGATGGTTTACACAAAACAAAGATTTAGAGTTATGAGAAATACATAATCCATAGTATTAATTGACCATAAATGTGACTTTTTGATGTTTAGCAAGATATTATGATTCTAATATATTCAAAAATATTTACAATAGAGCATATTTTCTATTTAAAAATCCTAGTATCAGCAAGTATAATCATAAAGTAAAAATTTGAATATATAAAGTAGTATAAGTATGCCAATCAGTCTTACTGTGCATTCCCAGGCCTTGTTTAAAGGACAGTATGCAAATCAGAGAAAAGGCAGGCTTTAGGAATTGCTTTGGCATGATTAACCACATCATTTGCACACTGAATCAAATCATCATGAAACAAGAGAATATGTTGTCAATGTCCACCTGCTTTCAAAGTTTTCACACATTTTGTGGGGGAGCTGAAACATTATGTTTTCAGGAGATAATTGCAGCAAGGAGCTGAAAAAGATAAGTAAGCATTTCTAGTAATATGTTTATGTAGTACATAATAATTAATGGAGAAGTGGTAATATAGAAAACTCAAAGTGTTTTTCTCAGATATTTTTGATTAATTGATTGATTGATTCATTCATTCAATAAATATTTCCTGAGTACTTTTCTTCTGCCAGACATTGTCCTAGGCATGAGGGTACAGCAATAAACAAAAGCAGATAAAGTCCCTATCTCATATACAGTTGAGAGACTCAAGATATTACTGCAGTTTTTCTTCATCTTACATCTGGATAGTTTAATAAAAGACTATTATTTTAAAATGAAAAAAAACTTAAATGGACTAAGCTTATCCTTAAGTGTTCTAAAATTTAAATAAACCATGAAGGAACAGTCCTGGTAATTTCTGTGGATACGTATATGGTCCTGCCATCTTACCATGCAACTCCACTGAATCTAGTTCATGTCTACACACTGTGTGGCTTTCAGTTCAAAGTTCAACTCATTAACTCCAGACTAGATGAAGTCCCTTTGCAAAGTATTATCTTAGCATTCTATACTAATCCTGCAGAGCATTGGCAAAGCCTGCATTCATTAACTTGCATTATTATTTAAGTATTATCTGTCTCCCTTAGTGGAATATGGCTCCATGAAGTCTTGGATAGTAAGTGACTTGTTCACTATTTTAATCCAGGGCCTGGAACAGTACTAAACCCATTGTTGCTATTTAACAGATAGTTACTGACTGAGCTAAATTTATTAACAATTCACTAATATTCAGATCTTTAATATCTAATATGAGATGGACTTTGGTAAAGTAAAATTTGAGGAAGATAAATTTTGCCTTCAAGATTCCACATTCTTGCTTATCCTCCTCTTCATGCTTTTTTGATTTCCAGATACCAGGCCCCATCACTATCATATTTCCTTGGAATTTGATAGACTGTTATTTGATCAAAATATGGTCTCAAAAAAGTTCTTTAAATCATTCAATTAAATTATACATTTACGTGTAAGCTTTAAAGATGACTATTAACAAGGTCAAAATTTGGTTTATGCAAAAGGAATATATTTCAATTTGCTAAATCACATGCTTACAATTTAGGGGTTAACATTCAGGATTAGAGAGATAAAGGGTTTCATGTTTTTGTTTTATTTTGTAAAAAAGGAGTAAAAAATGCCAACTTTCCTACTATTAAGGCCACCCCTGAAAATGAGGACCTTTTATTATCTACAGTATCATACGCTTCTTTTCTACTTGCAAATTTCTTTTTCTTTTACCACCTTTAAACATAATTCCTCAAAACATTAATAATCATAAAAATTCTCATAAAATGAGGTAAAAAAAGGTTCACTTTTTAAAATTCATTCCCAATTATTTTTTTTCACTTTGAATCATTTTGAATGGAATTATTTCCTTAATTTCATTTATGGATTGTTCATTGAATGTACATACATACATAAACAATTCATTTTTATATTGATATTTTATTCTGTGACCTTGCCAGAACTATTAGTTACATTGTAATTTTATTCTGAATTAATCAGAATTTTCTACATATAGGATCAAGTCATCTGTACATAAGACAATTTTATTTCTTCCTGTATAAGCTAGATTCTTTACATTTACTTTTTCTTCCTGACTGCATGGGCTAGAACCTCTTATATGCTGTTGAATAGAAATAACAATAGTGAACATGATAATCTTATTCCTGATCTTAGGGAAAGACATTATCTTACAACATTATTTATGTTAGCTGTAGATTTCTATAGATGTCCTTTATCGGACTGAGAAATTTTCACTGCATTTACAATTCATTCAAAAATTTTTATCAAGAATAGACATTAGGTTTTGTTAAATTATTTTCTGTATCTAGTAAGATAATCATATTTTTTCCATTATTCCATTCATATGGGGTAGTGCATTAATTTATTTTTGGATGTTAAACCAACCTTGCATTTCTGGGATAAACCCCTTTTGATCATGCTACATAACTATTTTTATATGTTGCTGGATTCAGTTCAATCATATTTTGTTGAAGGTTTTTTTTTCATCTATATTAATGAAGGATATTGGTTTGTATCTTCTTTCCTTGAGATGTGTTTGTCCAACTTTGGTATCAGGATAACGCTGGTCCATAACTACTAACAGACTGAGTAGTTATGTATTCACTCTCCTCTAACTTCTGAGTTGCCAAAGTATTGCTTTTATTTGTTTTTTAAATGCTTGATAGTATTTATCAATAAAAGCATCTGGCCTGTATTTTTGTGTGTGTGGTGATTTTTAATTTCTATTTCAATTCCTTTGTTATAAGTTTACTCCAATTTTCTATTTTTTGAGTCAGTTTTAGTAATTTGAGACTTTCTAGGAATTTATTCATTTCATGTAGGTTTACCAAGGGAAATACAATTTTTTTTTCTAATTTTAATGTTGGCCTGGAAACATCTTAACATTATCACATTGTGACTATTTTTTTAATTTATTATAACAGCCCTGACCTATGCACCTTCCTTGAGCCTAATCATTCAGACCCAGGTGTGATATTTAGGAAAAGAAAGAAGCTCTGGGGCAGAAAGGACAGGGAAGGTAAAGCTCAAATAAAGTATAAGACTTAGAAATTTCTGATATTTTACAAGTTGGTAATAAATGCTATTTTTAGATTTTTGAGGTATTTCTGTAAAAACAGGCAAATTGGACAATATTTCTTGCTTTAAAAGAAAATCTTCAACAATTGGGATGACTAAAGTTAAGTGGAGTTTAGCAAGGAAGGTCACGATGGTAGGTAGTAAGAGTCTTAAAAATGATCTGCCTACAAGGGTTAAAGGAAATACTGAGAAAGACTTTTTATGATAAGTGGGCTCTAAAAAGGTTACAGAAATGACTCATGGTTAAAATGAAAAGATAGTATGAAAGTCCGCAATTGTAGAACTTCAGCTTTTTATAAGATGGAATCCTTGGAATTAAAGTAATAATGAATAAGTTCTCAGAAAAGAAGTCTGAGGAAAAGAAAAAAAAAAAAATTCAGTCAGGAACTAGCAGGAAATCAACACCATGCTTTCCTTTGTGTCTGTGGCTCTTTTTACTACAACCGAAATTGCATATTGATTAAAGAAAGTAGTGTTTTCTTAAACATTATGAGACAGGAAGGATAATAAATAGCACCTTTGGGTTGACTAAACTTCTTTTTAGCCTAGTGTGGTCTGCATTGTGTTTGTTTTTTTAATCTTACAAAGAAAAATTTTTCTGTTTCAAGCCCCTTTTTCCTCTCTCCTAATGTCAGAGATTTGGAGCATAACCCAAGCGTATAAACATGAAACCTTGGTAAGGGTTTGGTTATAAAGTCATTTCTTTGAAATTGCTCTTGTTAATGAAGATATCACAAAAGAAAAATCAATGGAATTCATTCTTACCTTGTAAATCAAGTGCATAAAAAATAAACCATAGGGCTTCCCTGGTGGTGCAGTGGTTGAGAGTCCACCTGCAGGGGACACGGGTTCGTGCCCCGGTCCGGGAAGATCCCACATGCCACGGAGCGGCTGGGCCAGTGAGCCATGGCCACTGAGCCTGTGCGTCCGGAACCTGTGCTCCTTAACGGGAGAGGCCACAACAGTGAGAGGCCCGCGTACCACAAAAAAAACCCCAAAAACCCCCAAAAAACAAAAAATAAACCATAAATGATATTAAAAGACAAAAATCAGACTAGAAAATATTTGCAATAAATACCATAAGTATATATACTTAAGTGTTTAGCCTTAATGTATACAGTTATCTTGCAAGTTCAAGAAACATAAATTTCAAATATAAAAATAAAGAAAACAAATTTTTTTTTTTTTTTTTTTGCGGTACACGGGCCTCTCACTTTTGTGGCCTCTCCCGTTGCGGAGCACAGGCTCCGGACGCGCAGGCTCAGCGGCCATGACTCACGGGCCCAGCCGCTCTGCGGCATGTGGGATCTTCCCGGACCGGGGCACGAACCCGTGTCCCCTGCATCGGCAGGCGGACTCTCAACCACTGCGCCACCAGGGAAGCCCAAGAAAACAAATTTAATTACCAAAACTTAACCTATTAGACAATAACTACTTGAAAAAAGTTTCAATTTCCATAATAACTAAAGCAACGCAAGTTAATAATAATTTTACATAACAAATTGGAAAAAACTTTTAAAATATATGACGTGATGGAAAAGACAATGATGTACATTATAGGAATAGGAGAGTTAATCGTGATAACTTTTCTGGAAAACCATATATATATAATATAGAGTCTTTAAAAATAGAAATAGTCGTATCCTTTGAGCCAGTAATTTCATTTATAATAAATTGGCCTAAATAATTACTAACATGCATGCTCAAAATTTATGAACAAAGATTTCCTTCCTGGAGTGTTCATAATTTTTTTTAAAATCTAAAAATTTCATATAAATTTTAAACATAAATTATGGTACTTCCAAATCAGTGAATACTATTTTTCAAGAAATAACATGAAATCTACAATAATCATATATTAATTTTATAATTAAAAAATACATAATATTTAAAGCCATGGGAGGGAATGTAGCAGATGGCAAACAGTTGAGAATTTGAGAGGGAAGCATAATGTGCTGGAGACTTTAGAACGTAGGATAAAAGGTGTTTGATAGAAGAGGGAGGAAGTGAATAGGCTTCCTACATGATGAGAATCAGAGAAAAGATTAAAGGGTTAAAGATTAAAGCCATCTTCATTATTGTCCTAAGACAAGTACAGGTATAATTGGAAGAGAAATTCCCATGCCCTCCTTGGATATAGGATATTTTTTTCTTTTAATAGTGTTTGAGCCAGATGTGAGTTTGTTTTTGTTGTTTTTTTTTCCGGTACGTGGGCCTCTCACTGTTGTGACCTCTCCCGTTGCGGAGCACAGGCTCGGAACGCGCAGTCTCATAGGCCATGGCTCACGGGCCCAGCCGCTCCATGGCATGTGGGATCTTCCCAGACCGGGACACGAACCCGTGTCCCCTGCATCTGCAGGCGGACTCTCAACCACTGCACCACCAGGGAAACCCCAGATGTGAGTTTTAGAATTATGTCCACCAGCACATGGAATCTAACCCTTGAAAAAAATTTTTAATTATTAGTGATATCCTCTTCTCACTTCACAATAGAGTTGTGACTTTCAATGGCTTTCCGTAAGTGCACATGCAAATAAAGAATGATAAAATAGAAATGTAGAATATAAACCAGGAAAATTTTACTAAGGCAATAAAACTAATTTAAGGTCCTTCAACAATTTATATAACACTACATTGTGAAAAGATACAAAACAATCAGCCACGATTTTTATAAAACTTCATAAACAGCAACTTTACAATAAATCATAATTTCACTTTTGACAAGAATGGTGTTTATTTTGATCTAAGATGAATATGAAAATGTTGACTTCCAGTCTTTAAAATAGCAATGACAGTGAGTGAGGAGAAAAGGCTCTGGGTTATCACGTAAAGCTTTCTATTGATACTATATCTCTACTACTGCAGATGATATTTTTACCAGAGACAATTCATTATTTGGGTTTAAAAAAAAATAAAATTTTGAGGGTGTCATTTTGTTAGTTATTCACATCTTAATACAAATTAATCTATCCCTCACTTTCTTACTATAGGAGAAACTCGGAAAGGTATGAAAACATAGGACAACTGGAGAAAAGGTCATGGAAAAATATAAAATTGGCAAAACAAAGACAAGTACCATCTACTATATGATTTTATTTCAGGCCATACCTGACCTCTTAAATCTATTAAATAACACAAATAAAACCCTTTAAAATAATTTCTTTAGAAGACTACTGAATTTGAAGATCTGATACAATCATTTCAAAACTGTCTTATGCCTAGGGAGCTATAAAAATACCTGCTGAGTCATGGCAATGAGGCATCACCACATGAAGTTTAAAAAGACTGATTCTTTTTATGATAGTCTTTTGAAAAAAATCACAACCTTCAAAAGAGTGTTTTCATAATGTTGACAGGTGTACTGTGATTACTCATCAGGCCATGAGCTTCACATTAAAAGGGCTTTTTTTCCCCCCATGGTTAAGAAACCTGGCCATGAATATTTCCATTCCACTTACAAGACAGATGCTAATTATCAGAGCTCATTCATTAAGCGTTTAAGAATTCATGGCAGTGGAGCGAAGAGGAAAGATGTGAATAGGGATATAAAATTCAACTGTTTAATTTGGTTGGCCAGTCAAATCGATAAAAATAACTGGTTCAAGACACAGCATGGTGGCATGGAAAAAGCATGGGCTTTTGGATGAAAGAGTTATGGGTTTGAATCTTCTTTTGTAAAACACTAGTTTTGTAAGTTTAAACAAGTTACTTAACTTCTCTGTGACCCATTTTTTTCATGCTGACTCAGGATGAAATAATGTACAACTTGTAGAATTCTACTGAAGTATATATGTAAATATGTGTACACACACACACACACACACACACACACATCTCCATCTCCCAACCTGTCCTCAAAATGGAATGAGGACATTTATTCAATGGTATCCTTTTGGTGTTCTCTGACCTTCTGAGTTCCTTTTTGGAGAGATATATAAACCCGAATGAAAGAGCAAGTCTTCTTTAAAGCTACTACAAAAGCTGTGATCATTTAGAGGTCAGAGAACATAAACTGAATGAAAAATGGTGGGCACTCGGGAGGTCAATTAGATAATTGTTCTCCCACTTGAGCAAAACTGATACCTGAACCAGGCCTGAAACAGTACCCTGATTAGACGGATAGACAGGTGAATCCGAAGAGAAACTGGCAGTCATGGAAATAGCAGGGTGGAATATACAACAGATTTTAAGGATCAGAAAATTCTTGTAGTGACTTAAGAATATATTGTTATTTGCCTGGAATCTATGGGAAGGAAAGAAAATTCTAGATAAGGAAATTGCATGAGAACTTGGGGACACATCCTACAGCAAGTGTTATTCAAGCCTGTGACTGTCTGATTACGTGGCTTGAATCTGAGAAAAAAACAGAAAGTCAAGATTTCTAAGCCCATCTCTCAGAGGTCATAAGAAATCCACACTTGATCATTCTGCAGCAATTTCTAAGGTTTCACGAGTCATTGCTTCAGTGGAAGAGCTCTCATTATAAATTTCTTAATTTCCTAAAAGCTGCCAATACCAGTGGGAATTTTAAAGTCAAAAATTACATTTTGTTAAATCTTTATAAATGTGTGTGGGTGTGAAATTTTTCTATCCTTCTCATTAAAAAAAGACTTGGTCAGAAATTTCAATTCTTCCAAAAGTGAATCATATATGAAGTCAAGGGAAAAAATGATGTAGTTGTTTTCAAAGATCACTTGAAAAAAAATCAGGATAAGTCTACTTTTTCCTATGCCTCTATATGGAGCTAATATTAAGTAAAAGGGTTTTCTTTATTTATCAGTTGACATATCTTTGATTTTCAGTTTTAATAATTATCCCTAATTACTAAGAAAATTTATTTAAACGAGGTTGTTGGATAATATAAGAAGCTTTATAACACACGTATCATTTTTTTTCCTCATTCTATCCATTCTCAAGAGCTCTAGCTGTCTAAAGGGGGGAAAATCAAAAGAACACTCAGAAAATATTTGAAATATTCCTTTTTTTCTGGATTTTTAAATAAATATTGATTTTTAAGCAGAGTACAGTTGAAATGATAATGCCGAATTAAATGCATTTTCATTTTCCCTTACAGATGTGGAAAACATAGTCTTTGCTGTTAATTAAATTAGAAAATACTTATTTGAAGATTTAATGCCAAATATATTTAAATAGATTTGAACTTTTTGCTTGTCATATTCATGAAGAAAAACTAAGTGCTTAAAATGTAAACATCAAAAATGCACATACTTCATAATCAAAATAGCCAAGGGTTAGTGCTATAAACTTATACTAATCCAGCTTAAATGCATGTGTGTAGGACTATCAAAGTATTTTTAGTATCTTTTAAACTGTACTCTGTCTTCACCATCATGTACTTATTTTCCTTAAAATATATAAATTAGGATAATCATCCAGATAGTATTTTATCTATTTCCTATATTAATGTCATTTGGAAAACTATCTTCAACATTTCCAAAGAAACTTCTGTGTAACTTGGTACTTAGTTTCTCTCTCTCTCTCTCCTTCTCTCTCTCTCTCTCTCTCTCTCTCTCTCAATGGATCATTATTGCTTTTTACTTGTTGTGGCAAAGTTTCAAAACTAGTGTCTATCATATTAGTTTTCTAGGGATGCCATAACAAAATACCAAAGACTGAGTGGCTTAACCAACAGAAATTTATTTTCCTATAGTTTTGGAGGCTAGAAGATCAAGATTAAAGTGTTTGCTGGTTAGAGTTCTCCTGAGGCCTCCCTCTGGGACTTACAGATGACCTCTTCTCTCTGTGTCCTCACACGGCCTTTTCTCTGTGCATGTATCCCAGGTGTTTTTCTGTGTGTCCAAATTTTCTCTTCTTGTAGGGACAACAGTCATATTGGAGTTGGGCTTACATTAATGACCTCAGTTTAGAAACTTAATCACCTCTTTAAAGGCCCTATCTTCAAATATAGTCACATTGTGATGTACTGGAGGTTAGGACTTAAACATACAAATTGGCAGGAGACAAAATTCAGCCTGTATGCAGATCTTTAGAAATACATTGTTTGCAAATAGAATTACTTTGAAAAATGTTGTTTAAAGGTAAACAATTCAGAGCCAAAAAAAATGGTCAAATATTCATGTGACCTCTTAACTTGAATAGTTGAAATAGCTGGAGGGAAACAAGTATTTTAAAACAGAAATTAATCATAACCACAAATACCATCTAAAGAAGAGAGATAATTCAGGAGAGTTTTAGTGTAGCAAAGCCTAGTAAAATACTTGGGTGACTCTCTTTGGGTATAAAAGGCAAAGCTCTTCCCTCACCCATTTCTAAAAATAGAGAGAAAAACAAAGATAAATCCATAATACTTTGAATTAGAAAGTCAAAGGTGTTCAGGAGTTGTTCACTGGATGCATGAAAGATACTGTAAGGGCTCTGGAAAGGAGGAGGGAAAAAGTGAGGAGAGAGGTAAATCTTCACTGCAAGGTGTCATCAGAGGAACAATGCCATTAGAATCCCTCTTGATAAGGAAATAACTAAAGCGATTCTAAGAAAAATGGTATCTTATATCAAATATGAAGTTGTTTTCTTATGTCTGATGCAATTATTCTCTGCCTCCCCCAAACCTTTAGTAAACCTTTGTAAATTTCTGCTACACACAAGCACGTTGGAGTAAACTGACAAAACAAGAGAAGGGAAGCAGATGTACATCACAATAAAAAGTGTGATGCTGAAAAGGAATATTAAGTTAGGGATCAGCTATGAAGACATTTATGATAAATTAAAAATATATAGTGGTGATGATGATGATGATGATGATGTAAGCCCTTTCAGAAATCTGTGGAAACACTGGAGACAAGTTTGGGATTACATGTTGTGGGACATGGGATGGGATAAAGCCATATTACTCTTTTGTTAACATAGAGGATGGCCTCAAATAACCGGAAAACTTGGAGGCATCTGTGTTACATTATTCAATCACAGAAAACAAGTAATGGTGTTTTATTATGAGATTTCCAAAATATGAATCTCTTTCTTCCTTCTCCATCTCTAGACTATTAGTGAGCTTTCCCTTTATATGAGAATTTTTTTAAACATTTTTATTAGAGTATAATTGCTTTACAATGGTGTGTTAGTTTCTGCTTTATAACAAAGTGAATCAGTTATACATATACATATATCCCCATATCTCTTCCCTCTTGCATCTCCCTCCCTCCCACCCTCCCTATCCCACCCTTCTAGCTGGTCACAAAGCACCAAGCTGATCTCCCTGTGCTATGCGACTGCTTCCCACTAGCTACCTATTTTACATTTGGTAGTGTATATATGCCCATATATACACTACCATTCTCTCACTTTGTCCCAGCTTACCCTTCCCCCTCCCTGTGTCCTCAAGTCCATTCTCTAGTAGGTCTGCATCTTTACTCCCATCTTGCCCCTTGGTTTTTCATGACCACTTTTTTTTTTTTTTTAGATTCCATATATATGTGTTAGCATATGGTATTTGTTTTTCTCTTTCTGACTTACTTCACTCTGTATGACAGACTCTAGGTCCATCCACCCAAAGCAATCTACAGATTCAATGCAACCCCTATCAAACTACCACTGGCATTTGTCACAGAACTAGAATAAAAAATTTCACAATTTGTATGAAAACACAAAAGACCCCAAATAGCCAAGCAATCTTGAGAAAGAAAAATGGAGCTGGAGGAATAAGGCTCCCAGACTTCAGACTATACTACAAAGCTACAGTAATCAAGACAGTATGACTGGCACAAAAACAGAAAGATAGATCAATGGAACAGGATAGAAAGCCCAGAGGTAAACCCACCCACATATGGTCACCTTATCTTTGATAAAGGAGGCAAGAATATACAATGGAGAAAGGACAGCCTCTTCAATAAGTGGTGCTGGGAAAACTGGACAGCTACATGTAAAAGAATGAAATTAGAACACTCCCTAACACCATACACAAAAATAAACTCAAAATGGATTAAAGACCTAAATGTAAGGCCAGATACTATCAGACTCTTAGAGGAAAACATAGGCAGAACATCCTATGACATAAATCACAGCAAGATCCTTTTTGACCCACCTCCTAGGGAAATGGAAATAAAAACAAAAATAAACAAATGGGACCTAATTAAACTTAAAAGCTTTTGCACAGCAAAGCAAACCATAAACAAGACCAAAAGACAACCCTCAGAATGGGAGAAAATATTTGCAAATGAAGCAACTGACAAAGGATTAATCTCCAAAATTTACAAGCAGCTTATGCAGTTCAATAACAAAACAACAAAAAACCCAATCTAAAAACGGGCAGAAAATCTAAATAGACATTTCTCCAAAGAAGATATACAGATTGCCAACAAACACATGAAAGAATGCTCAACATCATTAACCATTAGAGAAATGCAAGTCAAAACTACAATGCAATATCATCTCACACCAGTCAGAATGGCCATCATCAAAAAATCTACAAACAGTAAATGCTGGAGAGGGTGCGGAGAAAAGGGAACCCTCTTGCACTGTTGGTGGGAATGTAAATTGATGCAGCCACTATGGAGAACAGTATGGAGGTTCCTTAAAAAACTACAAATAGAACTACCATATGACCCAGCAATCCCACTACTGGGCATATACCCTGAGAAAACCATAATTCAAAAAGAGCCATGTACCACAATGTTCACTGCAGCACTATTTACAATAGCTAGGACATGGAAGCAACCTAAGTGTCCATCGACAGATGAATGGATAAAGAAGATGTGGTACATATATACAATGGAATATTACTCCATGAGAATCTTGACTGTCCTTATTGGTCATATGTTCCTTTCCATTCAAAACCTAATTTTTCACTCAATATTGCATTTAGGAAAGCATTTTTGTCTTTGTGCATTTTCAGTCACCTCAAAACTTTTTAGAACTACATATGTTAATAGCCTAAGAATATAAAATAACTAGATACATGTATATGTATAACTGAATCATTTTGTTGTATACCTGTAACTAACACAACATTGTTAATCAACTATATTCCAAAAAAAAAAAAGTTAAAAAAAAAACTGCTGAGTGTAAAGGAAGCAAAGAATGTAAATTCTGTCAAGTATTATGGGTTAATGTCTTGGCATTTTATCTTTTTTTTACTAGCTTTCTTTCCTAGTATAACTATGTAAAGCTATGTCCATCAAAAAGGGGACCATATAGTTTATTAGAAAGAAGAAGCCTAAGGAAGACAGAAGAGAAAAGCACAATGAGACAGGAGTTGGAAGTAGATCTCAACAAACCTTTATATCTTTATTTAATCAATTCTCCTAAATTCTATTCACATGTTTCCTGTTTATTTCTTAATTAATTCAAAACAAGTGCCACTTAGAAAACAATTTTGGAAAGTTTCAAGAGGTAGAAATAAACCACCCTAATATGACCCCATGTTTTCAATTCCAGCATTAAACTGCCTAGCTGACTTTCAGCCTTAACATGTCCTTATGGAAAGCCCTTTTCAATTCAGCACAAGGAAGTATGAATGTGAAAGACTGTTATTCTGAAAAAAATCAGTGAGATGTTTTGACAGCACCATACAAAATGACAGTCATCAAGCCAGTGCTATTGCCTGAACAATTGTGAGAAGGCTCATGGATGACTGAATATTACAAAAAACGATGGGATGATGTACCCTTGCACAGAGTAGAATTTTTGAAGGAAATCACCAAGTAGTGCATGATGTCTCCAGAAATAATATTGTTCTTGAGGTGTACTGTGGCGAACTGCACCTCTGAGAAAAACATTGGTACTTAATATTAAAAGCCTCCTCCCTCATATGGGGCCTAAGCACATATCCTTCACCTAATTCTACTTGATAAGCAAAGGACACTGTATTTCCACTGTCTTATACATGGGCCATCAATGACAGGTAAAGGAGTTACTCTAACTTTGGGTGCCTGTATTGACTCAAAGTTCACCCTCATAATCAAAGCAGAAACTTCCATTTTCAAAAACCTGTACTTGTATAAATACACCTAAATTTGGTAAGATTAAAAATCCTCTCCAATTCTTCACAATTTTCTAGTTCAAAGAGACAAAGATTCATTTCAAATCTTTTCAGCTAACTAGTAAAATGATTGCAAATGTTGACTTTTTATGTCTATTTTCTAGGTAAACAAGGTAATTGTACATAGTAGAGTAGGTACAGTCGCAGAAAAAGACAATATGAATAAGCCAAACACAAAACAATAACAGGTAGCTGGACAAAACCTATAGAAATTGAAATTGAGGAAAGAATAACCAAGATTTAAGCCTTCATTTAATACTTGTATATGTGTATGTGTGTGTTAATTAAAGTTTTAAATAAATTACTCTAGATATGAGCGTCATTTTTATTTTGGGGTCTTTTTTTTACTTGGGGTTGTTTTATTTTGGACTCATTTTTATTTCTTTTCCTTGTACTCTCTCGTTTCCAATTTTTCAATAATTAATCTGTATTGATTTTAATCAGAAAAATGTTATTTAAAAGAAAATCAGTCTTACATATTCATAATAAAATGAGTAAATATTGGATTTTGCATAAAATTTTACATTACTTTAGAGAAGCAAACTAATCTCTTTATTCTCTATTTTCTTTTTACTTTTATACACAAAAATATTGAAATTAAATATTAAAAATGAAATGAAAATTAGTTAAAATTAGTTAAGGGCTATTTTTAAAAGAGGAAATTTAGGCAGAATGTATGACTACCCCACCCTATCTCCACCCTCAACCACATACAACTGTATGGTGAGGCAAGTTAAATAAATGAGGGGAGAAAAACATATGGTGATTGATGTTGTACTCAGTAGATTGATTAGAACAGTAGGTGAAGCCAAATTTTCATCTGAAACAGGCATCCTCTCCAAAATATTACTGATTTAGGTAATTTGTGATACTCTTTCCTGATTATATGGTAGCTCATTTAATACATAGTAATTTTTATTGTGTATTAAGTGAACAATAAACTCTTTATAAACAGTTCGCACTTTTAAACAAAAGTAATGTATCTTACATGGCTTATTTTATATGGCATGCTTATACAAATTAATGCTTGATGCAGATGCTAGGGATTAATTAAATAGCCATAAGAGTGATGAACCTTTCCACTGGGAAAGAGGGAAAAAAAACAGATTCTACGTTCATTAAATATTTATTTACTAATTTGGGTGGATGAATTTCCTTCATATTTTTTTTCCTAAATGACATAAGAGGCCTTTATAAAGTCAAATTGTGTGGAAACAAAGGGTAATAAAAGCTAAACAATGTTGTTCATGAGCCCAACAACCAAGTAAAGTATGTAAGCTAAAGTTCAACCTCAGGTCCTTTGTCTGGAATCTATATTCACTTTTCCCTCTGTCATACTACATTAGGCACCAGGAGTGTCGAGGGCAAGATATGGCCTCAAAGCAGGAGTAACTGATTGATAAAACAATGAATATGATATAAGAAGTTACCAGACAGACTAATGGATAGAGGATCTAATATAGGAAAATTATATAGCAGCCCAATTATATACTTCTCAAATTTTTATTGGAGTACAGTTGATTTACAACGTTGTGTTAGTTTCTGCTGTACATCAAAGTAAATCAGTTATACATATACATATATCCACTCTTTTTTAGATTCTTTTCCCATATAGGTCATTACAGAGTATTGAGTAGAGTTCTCTGTGCTATACAGTAGGTCCTTATTAGTTACCTATTTTATATATAGTAGTGTGTATATGTCAATCCCAGTCTCCCAATTTATCCCTTCCACCTCTTTACCCCCTGGTAACCATAAGTTTGTTTTTTATATCTGTGACTCTATTTTTGTTTTATAAGTAAGTTCATTTGTACCCTTTTTTAGATTCCACATATAAGCAATATTGTATGATATTTGTCTTTCTGTCTGACTTACTTCACTCAGTATGACAATCTCTAGGTCCATCCATGTTGCTGCAAATGTCATTATTTTGTTCTTTTTTATGGCTGAGTAATATTCCATTGTATATATTTACCAATTCTTTATCCATTCCTCTGTTGATGACATTTAGGTTGCTTCCATGTCCTGGTTATTGTAAATAGTGCTTCAATGAACATTGGGGTACATGTATTGTTTTGAATTATGGTTTTCTCTGGATATATGCCCAGGAGTGGGATTGCTGGATCATATGGTAGTTCTATTTTTAGTGTTTTAAGGAAGTTCCATACTGTTCTCCATAGTGGTTGTACCAATTGTTTGTGTACATTCCCACCAACAGGGTAGGAGGGTTCCGTTTTCTCCACACCTGTCCAGAATTTATTGTTTGTAGACTTTCTGATGATGGCTATTCTGACTGGTATGAGGTGATACCTCATTGTAGTTTTGCTGACAAAAACAAAATGAGGAGAGGAATGAGTTCCAAACGAAAGAATAAAATAAAACTCCAGAAAAAAATCCTAATGAAACAGATAAGTAATTTATCTGATTAAAGAGTTCAAAGAAACAGTCTTTATGATGCTCACTGAACTCAGGAGAATGGACAAAATGAGAACTTCAACAAAGACTTAGAAAATATTAAGAAAGAACTAACCAGAACTGAAGAATACAATAATTGAAATAAAAAATACACTAGAGGGAATCAACAACATATTAGATGATACAGAAGAACGTATAAGTGATCTGAAAGATAGACTAGTGTAAATAAATCAGAGCAGCAAAAAGAGGAAAAAAACTTTTTTTTAAATGATAAGAGTTTAAGAGACCTTTGAGACAATATCAAGTGTACTAATATCTTCTTTATAAGGGCCAGAAGGAAAAGATTGAGAGAAGGGGACAGAAAACTTATTTGAAGAAATAATGCCTCAAAACTTCCCTATCCTGGGGAAGGAAACAGACATATAGGTACGGGAATCACAGAGACTACCAAAGAAGATGAATCCAAAGAGATCCACACCAACAGATATTATAATTAAAATGACAAAAGTTAAAGATAGAGAATTTTAAAGGCAGCAAGATAAGACAAATAAACAAACAAAAAAACACAAAAAACTAATCTCATAAGGAAAGTCCATAGGACTATCAGCTGACTTTTTTGGCAGAAACTTTAGAGGTCAAAGAAAGTGACAGGATATATTAACAGAAAGAAAATTACAACCAAGAATACTCTATCCAGTAATGTTATCATTCAGAATTGAATGAGAAAGTTTTTCTCATATTAAAAAAAAAAATGTTTACTGTCCTTACAGAAATGTTAAAGGGTCTTCTGTAAACATAAAAGAAAAGGCCACAACTAGAAACAAGAAAATATATGAAAGGAAAAAATCTCACTGATAAAAGAAAATATATAGTAAAGGCAGTGGATCAGCTACTTAAAAAGCTAGTATAAGGTTAAAAGACAAAAGCAGTGTAATCAACTATAACTACAGTAAGTAGTAAAGGGATACACAAAATAAAAGTATGTAAAATATGGCATCAAAAGCATGAAACGTGAGGGTGGGAGTAAAAATGTAGTGCTTTTAGAATGCTTTCAAATATAAGTGGTGAACAGCTTAAAACAGATGAATATATATACATGTCATTATACATAAACATTATGATAACCACAAACCAAAATCCAACAATGGATACACAAAAAATAAAGAGAAAGGAATCCAAACATAACATTAAAGGAATCCATCAAGCCAAGAGGGAAGAAAACAAGAGAAGACAGGAAGAGAGAAGAACTACAAAAACAACTAGAAAACAATTAACAAAATGGCAATAACTACATACCTATTAATAATTACTTTAAATATAAACTGACTAATGCTCCAATCAAAAGACATAGGGTAGCTAAATAATTTTAAAAAATCAAGACCTAGCTATATGCTACCTACAAGAGACTAACCTCAGATCTAAAGAAACACATAGACTGCAAGTGAAATGATGGAAACATATTCCATGCAAATGGAAATGAAAAGAAATCTGGGGTAGCAATACTCATATCAAACAAAATAGACTTGAAAACCAAACTGTAACAAAAGATAAAGAAGGACATTACATAATGATAAAGGGATCAATTCAACAAGAGGATAGAACATTGTAAATGTTCATGCACCCAACATAGGAGCATCTTAATATATAAAGCTAGTATTAACAAAAATAATGGGAGAAAGAGACAGCAATACAATAATATAAGGGGACTTCCACACTCCACTTATATCAATGGAGAGATCATCTAGACAAAAAATCAACAAGGAAAAAAAAAATCAGCAAGGAAGCATTGGCCTTAAATAACACATTAGACCAGATTGACTTAAGATATATATATATATATATATATATATATATATATATATGACCTATATGTATGTCATATAGGATATACATATATATTCCATTCAAAAGCAACAGAAAACACATTCTTTTCAAGTACACATGGAACATTCTCCATGATAGATCACATGTTAGGCTACAAATTAGTCATAGTAAATTTAAGAAGGTTGAAATCATATTGAGCATCTATTCTGGCCACAATGAAATCAACTACAAGAAGAAAACTGGAAAAAACACAAACATTGGGAGACTGAACAACATGCTACTAAACAGTCAATCAGTCAATGAAGAAATCAAAGAGGAAATCAAAAATACCATGAGGTAAACAAAAATGGAATTACAACTGTCCAAAATCTATGCAACACAGCAAAAGCAGTTGTGAGAGCGATGTTCAAAGTGATACAGGTTTATCTCCAGAAACAAGAAAAATCTTAATCTAAATGTACATTTAGAGAAACTATAAAAAGAACAAGCAAAGCCCAAAGTTAGTAGAAGGAAGAAAATAATAAAGGTCAGAGCAAAAATAAACAAAATATAGACTAAAAAACATAGAAAAGATCAATGAAACTAAGAATTGGTTCTTTGAAAAGACAAAATTGACAACCTTTAGCCAGATGTATCAAAAAGAGGGAGAGAGCACCCAAATAAATAAAATCAGAAATGAAAGAGGAGAAATTATAACTGATACCAACGAAATACAAAAGGTTATAAGAGAATACTTCGAATAATTATATGCCAACAAATTATACAACCTAGAAGAAATGAACAAAATCCCAGAAACATAATCTTCCAAGACTGAATCATGAAGAAATAGAAAATATGAATAGACCAATTACTAGTAATGAAATTGAACCAGTAATCAAAGAACTCCCCTGAAACAAAAGTCCACGTCCAGATGGCTTCACAGCAATTCTGCCAAACACTTAAAAAAAGAATTAATACTCATTCTTCTCCAATTATTCTAAAAAATTGACAAGGAAGGAACATTTCCAAACTCATTTTACAGGATCAACATTACCCTGATAAGACAAAGATAAAAAACTTACAGGCCAACATGCCTGATGAACATAGATGCAAAAATCATCAATAAAATACCAGCAAACAGAATTCAACAAAAGATTAATAGAATCATACATGATGAGAAAGTGGGATTCATTCCAGGGATGCAAGCAAGGTTTGACATCTATAAATCAATCATTGTGATATACCACATTAACAAACTGAAGCATAAAAATCATATGATCATCTCAATAATGCAGAAAAAGTATTTGACAGAATCCAGCATCCATTTAGGATAAAAACTCTTAAAAAAGTGGGTATACCGGAAACATTGCTCACTAGAATAAAGGCCATATGTGACAAACCCTGGCTAACATCATACTCAATGGTTAAAAGCTGAAAGCTTTTCCTCTAAGATCAGGAACAAGACACAGATACCAACTCTTGCCACTTTTATTCAATTTAGTATTAGAAGTCCTAGCCACAGCATTTAGACAAGAAAAAGAAATGAAAGGTATCTGAATCAGAAAAGTAGAAGTAAAACTGTCCCTATTTACAGATTACATGACACACCATGTAGAAAACCCCAAAGATTCTTCCAAAAAAATATTAGAACTAATAAATGAATTCAGTAAAGTTGCAGGACACAAAATTAATACACAGAAATTAGCTGCATTTATATACAGTAACAACAGACTATCAGAAAAAGAATTATCCCATTAACAACTGCATGAAAAAGAATAAAATACTTAGGAATAAATTTAACTATGGAGGTGAAAGACCTGTATTCTGAAAACTACGAGACAGTGAGGAAAGAAATTTAAGATGACACAAATAAATGGAAAGATATTCTGTGCTTATGGATTGGAAGAATCAATATTGTTAAAATGTCTATACTACTCAAAGCAATCTACAGATTCAATGCAGTTTCTATCAAAATACCAATGGCATTTTTCATGGAACTAAAACAAATAATCTTAAGATTTTTATGAAACGACAAAGAAACACCAAATAGCCAAAAAAACCTTGAGGAGGAAGAACAAAGCTAGAGGCAATCATTGGACTTTATAATGCAAAGTTATAGTAATCAAAACAGTATGGTACCGGCACAAAAACGGACACATAAATCAATGGAAAAGAATAGAGAGCCCTATAATAAACTCATGCTCATATGGTAATTAATCTATGACAAAGGAGGCAAGAACATTCAATGGGGAAAAGACTCTTTTCAATAAATGATACTGGGAAATTGGTCAGCTACATCCAAAAGAATGAAACTAAACCACTTTCTTATACCATATATAAAAACAAACTCAAAATGAATTAAAGACTTAAATGTAAGAAATGAAACCATAAAATTCCCAGAAGAAAATATAGGCAATAACCTCTTTGACATCAGTCTTCACAACATATTTTGGATATGTCTTCTCAAGCAAGGGCAACAAAAGCAAAATTAAACAAATGGGGCTCATCAATCTAAAAAGATTTTGCACAGCTAAGGAAACCACCAACAAAATGAAAAAGCAACCTACTGAATGTGAGAAGATATTTGCAAATAATATATCAGATAAGGGGTTGATATCCAAAATATATAAATCACTCATACATGCCAATATCCAAAAAAAGAAAAAGAAAACCAGCCTCAATAAAAAAACTGGCAGAGGACCAGAATAGACATTTTTCCAAAGAAGATATACTGATGGCCAATATTCGTATGAAAAGATGTTCAATATCACTAATTATTAGGGAAATGAAAATCAAAACCACAGTGAGATATCACCCCACACTTGCAGGAATGGCTACATCAAAAAGACAAGAAACAAATATTGGTGAGAATGTGGAGAAAAGGGAACACTGGTGCATTTGGTGGGAATGTAAATTGGTGCAACCACTACGGAAAACTGAGTTTCCTCAAAAAATTAAAAATAGTACTACCATATGATCCAGCGATTCCACTTCTACTTATCTGAAGAAAACAAAAACACTAATTCCAAAAGATATATGTGCCCCTATGCTTACTGCAGCTATTTTAAATAGCCAAGATACTGAAGCAACCTAAGTGCTCACAATAGATGAACAGATAAAGAAGATGTGAGATATATATCTATATCTATATATCTACAATGGAATATTACTCATCCATAAAATAGAATGAATTGTGCCATTTGCGGCAATACAGACAGACCCAGAGGGTATTATGCTAAGAGAAATAAGCCAGGCAGAGAAAAACAAATACCACATGACTTCACGTACATGTGTAATCTAAAAAACAAAACAAATGGACAAACAAAACAAAACAGAAACAGACTCATAGTTACAGAGAACAAACTGGTGGTTCCCAGAAGGGAGGGGAATGGGAGGTGAAGGGGATTAAGAGGTACAAATTTCCAGCTATAAAATAAATAAGTCATAGGGATGTAATGTACAACATAGGGAATATGGTCAATAATATTGTAACAACTTTGTGTTCGGACAGATGGTAATTGGTCTTATTGTGGTGATGATGTCATAATGGATAAAAAATTTGGAATCACTATACTGTAAACTTGAAACTAATATAATTTTGTATGTTAATTATAACTCAATAAAAATAAATAAATAAACATTAACCCTTGAGTACATGTATTTTTAATGTTCTTTTACTATTCTGTGTGACAAAATAGGAAGCATGCATAGAACAGTTTTGTTCCACTATGAAGTATGTTGGTTATCTCAAGTAACTGCACATATGCAATTATTTAAATTGAAATTATTGATATTTAAATTGTGAGTTAAATTAGCCACGTTTTTCATGGAATACCATTTTTATTTGAAAGAAATAATGACAGAGAAACTAGTTATTCACACTTGGAAATTCAATAGGATTTTTTTCCCCATAAAGGAACAAAGTGAGCCTCACAAAAAAGCAACTGATAGATTTTCTTGCCAGTAATAAATTCTGAGCTTTCAAGCAAATGTTAGAGCTTTGGGAAACTTACAACTGTCATCAAGAACTTGGAGCTTCTTAACTGATTTCTAGGGAGATCAATGGTAATATTAATACATGTGATTTTTTTGCTATTGCCTAATAAATTATGTCCATGTTTGGAAGATCTGCATAACTCAGTAAACTAATATTTTCTAAATGACCAATGCATGATATTACAAAGTCTAGTATGGGTAAGAGATCCTTTCAAAATGTGACATAGATCAATCAATTTTAATGTAATGAAGTTAGAAAAGTTCACTGATAAGACTTCAGATTCCACATTGCAACTATCCTGTAAGAAACTACCACTTACTGAGTTGGTAATAGTATGCAAATACAATATCTAAAATTTCTGGAAAGGCTGTTATACCCTTTTCCAGCTACTCCTCTGTGTGTGTCTGAATATTCATTATCTATGTAGCCAAAACAACCTAGTGCAACAGATTGAATGCAGAAGCAGATATGAAAATCTGCTGTGTTCTTAAGCCAGAGAATTTTTTTAATTGTATAAAAGTAAAAACAGTGTCACTCTTCTATTTTTTGTTTGTTTTGGAAAATGTAGTTACTTTTCATAAAAATAGATGTATGTTTATATGTTATGAATTTATTATGTTTAAATGAATTAATAAATACATTTTTAATACCTCAATTTCAGTTGTTAATATACTAAATATCAATGCATATAACCTACATAAGTAAAAGCACTTTGGCATCCTCAATAACTTTTAAGAGTGGGGAAGAGACCTATATCCAAAAAGGTAAGAACTTCCTAACACTATGCTCTGCTTCCTCTAGTTACTTCCATTACTTGCTTTGGGGATTTTTGCCAGTCTCAACACATGCAGTGGTATCCTTGTTTAACTCAGATCAGTGCTGAGTCCAATTCTGCTAAATATATTCTGTTTAAGAAGGAAAAGGAATCAATTGTATGTGCGTGTGTGTGTGTGTGTGTGTGTGTGTGTATAGATGCTTAACAGAGTAAGCATAAGCTCTAGTCATCCAGAAAATTCACTTAGGATGAACAACTCATTCCACTAATAGTGCATTACTTCATTAACTTTTAAAAACTCAGTGAACTTAATTTTACTTTAAGATAGGCAGAAAGATATTTAGACTTCTTTAGTTGAAACTAAAAAGGAGGGACATTCAAGATGGCAGAGGAGTAAGACGTGGAGATCACCTTCCTCCCCACAAATACATCAAAAATACATCTAGGGCTTCCCTGGTGGCGCAGTGGTTGAGAGTCTGCCTGCCGATGCAGGGGACACGGGTTCGTGCCCCAGTCCAGGAAGATCCCACATGCCGCGGAGCGGCTGGGCCTGTGAGCCATGGCCGCTGAGCCTGCGCGTCCGGAGCCTGTGCTCCGCAGCAGGAGAGGCCACAACAGTGAGAGGCCCGCGTATAGCAAAAAAAAAAAATTAAAAAAATAAAAAAAAAAAAATACATCTACACGTGGAACAACTCCTACAGAACACCTACTGAATGCTGGCAGAAGACTTCAGACTTCCCAAAAGGCAAGAAACTCCCCACGTACCTGGGTAGCGTAAAAGGAAAAAGAATAAACAGAGACAAAAGGATAGGGATGGGACCTGCACCAGTGGGAGGGAGCTGTGAAGGAGGAAAAGTTTCCACACACTAGGAAGACCCTTCACTGGTGGGCAGGGGCGAAGCTTCAGAGCCACAGAGGACAGTGCAGCAACAGGGGTGCAGAGGGCAAAGTGGAGAGATTCCCGCACAGAAGATCAGTGCCAACCAGCACTCACCAGCCTGAGAGGCTTGTCTGCTCACCCACTGGGGCAGGTGAGGACTGGGAGCTGAGGCTCGGGCTTCGGAGGTCATTTCCCAGGGAGAGGACTGGGGTTGGCTGCGTGAACACAGCCTAAAGGGGGCAAATGTGCCGCAAATAGCCAGGATGGAGTCCAGAAAAAGTCTAGAACTGCCTAAGAGGCAAGAGACCATTGTTTCAGGGTGCACAAGGAGAGGGGTTTAAGAGCGCCGCCTAAATGAGCTCCAGAAATGGGTGCGAGCCGTGGCTATCAGCCGGACACCAGAAACGGGCAAGAGACGCTAAGGCTGCTGCTGCCGCCACCAAGAAGCCTGTGTGCGAGCACAGGTCACTATCCACACCCCCCTTCCGGGGAGCCTGTGCAGCCCGCCACTGCCAGGGTCCCGGGATCCAGGGACAACTTCCCCAGGAGAACGCACGGCGTGCCTCAGGCTGGTGCAACGACCTGCTGGCCTCTGCCGAGCAGGCTCACCCTGCATCCATACACCTCCCTCCCCCTGGCCTGAGTGAGCCAGAGGCCCGAATCAGCTGCTCCTTTAATCTTGTCCTGTCTGAGAGAAGAACAGACACCCTCAGGTGACCTACACGCAGAGGCGGGGCCAAATCCAAAGCTGAACCCCAGGAGCTGTGCGAACAAAGAAGAGAAAGGGAAATTTCTCCTATCAGCCTCAGGAAAAACAGATTAAATCTCCACAATCAACTCAATGTAGACTGCATCTGTGGAATACCGGAATAGACAAAGAATCATCCCAAAACTGAGGTGGTGGGCTTTGGGAGCAACTGTAGACTTGGGGTTTGCTTTCTGCATCTAATTTGTTTCTGGTTTTATGTTTAATTTAGTTTAGTATTTGGGCCTTATTATCATTGGTAGATTTGTTTATTGATTTGGTGGCTCTCTTACCTTATTTTTATATATATATACATTTTTTCTTGCTTTTTCTCTTTTTTGTGAGTGTGTATGTGGTATTGTCTGTGATTTTGTCTGTATAGCTTTGTTTTACCATTTGTCCTAGGGTTCTGTCTGTCTGTATTCTGTTGTTGCTGTTGTTTTTAGTATACTTTTTAGTGCTTGTTATCATTGGTTGATTTGGTTTTTGGTTTGTTGCTCTCTTCTTTCTTTTTCTTTTTCTTCTTTTTAATGATTTAAAAAAATTTTATTTTAATAACTATGTTATTTTATTTTCTTCCTTCCTTCCATTCTTCCTTCCTTCCTCTTTTTTTTTTCTCCCTTTTATTCTGAGCCAAATGGCTAACAGTGTTTTGGTGCTCTGGCCAGAAGACAGACCTGAGCCTCTGAAGGTGGGACAGCTGAGTTCAGGACATTGGTCCACCAGAGACCTCCCGGCCCCATATAATATCAAATGGCGAAAGCTCTCCCAGAGATCTCCATCTCAACGCTAAGACCCAGCTCCACTCAACAACCAGCAAGCTACATTGCTGGACACCCTATGTCAAACAACTAGCAAGACAGGAACACAAACCCACCCATTAGCAGAGAGGATGCCTAAAATCATAATAACTTCACAGACACCCCAAGAGACACCAACAGATGCAGTCCTTCCCACCAGAAAGACAAAATTCAGCCTCAACCACCAGAACACAGGCACCAGTCCCCTCCACCAGGAAGCCTACACAACCCACTGAACCAACCTTAGCTACTGGGGGCAGACACTAAAAACAACAGGAACTATGAACCTGTAGTCTGTGAAAAGGGGACTCCAAACACAGTAAATTAAACAAAATGAGAAGACAGAGAAATATGCAGCACATGAAGGAGCAAGGTAAAAACCCACTAGAGCAAATAAATGAAGAGGAAATAGACAGTCTACCTGAAAAAGAATTCAGAGAAATTATGATCCAAAATCTCAGAAACAGAAGGGAGAAAATACAAGAAATGTTTAACAAGGACCTGGAAGAACTAAAGAACAAACAAACAATGATGAACAACACAATAAATGAAATTAAAAATTCTCTAGAAGGAATCAATAGCAGAATAACTGAGGCAGAAGAATGGATAGGTAACCAGGAAGATAAAATAGTGGAAATAACTGCCACAGAGCACAATAAAGAAAAAAGAATACAAAGAATTGAGGAGAGTCTCAGAGACCTCTGTGACAATGTTAAATGCACCAACATTCGAATTATAGGGGTTCCAGAAGAAGAAGAGAAAAAGAAAGGGTCTCAAAAAATATTTGAAGAGATTATACTTGAAAACTAACATGGGAAAGTAAATAGTCAGTCAAGTCTAGGAAGCGCAGAGAGTCCCATACGGGATAAGTCCAACGAGAAACACGCCAAGACGCATATTAACCAAACTATCAAAAATTAAATACAAAGAAAAATATTAAAAGAAGCAAGGGAACAGCAACAAATAACACACAAGGGAATCCCCATAAGGTTAGCAGCTGATCTTTCAGCACAAACTCTGCAAGACAGGAGGGAGTGGCAGGACATATTTAAACTGATGAAAGGGAAAAACCTACAACCAAGATTACTCTACCCAGCAAGGATCTCATTCAGATTCAACAGAGAAATCAAGAGCTTTATAGACAGACAAAAGCTAAGAGAATTCAGCACCACCAAACCACCTTTACACCAAATGCTAAAGGAACTTCTCTAGGCAGGAAACACAAGAGAAGGAAAAGACCTACAAAGACAAAGACAAAACAATTAAGGAAATGGTCATAGGAACATACATATTGATAACTACTTTAAATGTAAATGGATCAAATGCTCCAACCAAAAGACATAGACTGGATGAATGGATACAAAAACAACACCCATATATATGCTGTCTACAAGAGATCCACTTCAGTCCTAGGGACACATACAGACTGAAAGTGAGGGGATGGAAAAAGATATTCTATGCAAATGGAAATCAAAAGAAAGCTGGAGTAGCAATTCTTATATCAGACAAAATAGACTTTAAAGACTATTAGAAGAGACAAAGAAGGACACTACATAATGATCAAGGGATCAAGCCAAGAAGATATAACAATTGTAAATATTTATGCACTCAACATAGGAGCACCTCAATACATGAGGTAAATGCTAACAACCATAAAAGGGGAAATCAACAGTAAGACAATCATAGTAGGGGACTTTAACACCCCACTTTCACCAATGGATAGATCATGCAAAATGAAAAAAAATAAGGAAACACAAGCTTTAAATGATACATTAAACAGGATGGACTTCATTGATATTTATAGGACATTCTATTCAAAACAACAGAATACATTTTCTTCTCAAGTCCTCATGGAACATCCTCCAGGACAGAACGTATCTATTTTTTTTTAATTTTTTAATTAATTAATTTATTTATTTTTGGCTGTGTTGGGTCTTCATTTCTTCCTGAGGGCTTTCTCTAGTTGCAGTGAGCAGGGGCCACTCTTCATCGCGGTGTGCAGGCCTTTCACTGTCACGGCCTCTCTTGTTGTGGAGCACGGGCTCCAGACGCGCAGGCTCAGTAATTGTGGCTCACAGGCCTAGTTGCTCCGCAGCATGTGGGATCTTCCCAGACCAGGACTTGAACCCGTGACCCCTGCATTGGCAGGCAGATTCTCAACCACTGCGCCACCAGGGAAGCCTGGACAGACCATATCTTGGGTCACAAATCAAGGCTTGGTAAATTTGAGAAAATTGAAATTATATCAAGTGTCTTTTCTGACCACAACGCTATGAGATACTAGATATCAATTACAGGAAAAATTTGTAAAAAATACAAACACATGGAGGCCAAACAATACACTACTAAACAACCAAGAGATCACTGAAGAAATCAAAGAGGAAATTAAAAAGTACTTAGAAACAAACAATGAAAACACAACAACCCAAAACCTATGGGATGCAGCGAAAACAGTTCTAAGAGGGAGGTTTATAGCAATACTATCCTATCTCAAGAAAAAGAAACATCTCAAATAAACAACCTAACCATACACCTAAAGCAATTAGAGAAAGAAGAATTAAAAAATCCAAAGTTAGCAGAAGGAAAGAAATCAAAAAGATCAGATCAGAAATAAATGAAAAAGAAATGAAGGAAACGATAGCAAAGATCAATAAAACTAAAAGCTGGTTCTTTGAGAAGATAAACAAAACTGATAAAGCATTAGCCAGACTTATCAAGAAAAAAAGGGAAAAGACTCAAATCAATAGAATTAGAAATGAAAAAGAAGTAACAACTGACACTGCAGAAATACAAAGGATCAAGAGAGATTATTACAAGCAACAATATGCCAATAAAATGGACAACCTGGAATAAATGGACAAATTCTTAGAAAAGTACAACCTTAGAGGACTGAACCAGGAAGAAATAGAAAATATGAACAGACCAACCACAAGTACTGAAATTGAAACTGTGATTAAAAATCTTCCAACAAACAAAAGGCTAAGACCAGATGGTTTCACAGGTGAATTCTATGAAACATTTAGAGAGGAGCTAACATGTATCCTTCTCAAATTTTTCCAAAATATAGCAGAGGGAGGAACACTCCCAAACTCATTCTACAAGGCAACCATCACTCTGATAACAAAAACAGACAAAGGTGTCACAAAAAAAGAAAACTACAGGCCAATATCACTGATGAACATAGCTGCAAAAATCCTCAACAAAATACAAGCAAACAGAATCCAACAGAACATTAAAAGGATCATACACCATGATCAAGTGGGGTTTTTACCAAGGAATGCAAGGATTCTTCAATATATGCAAATCAATCAATGTGATACACCATATTAACAAACAGAAGGATAAAAACCATAATCTCAATACATGAAGAAAAGCTTTTGACAAAATTCAACAACCATGTATGATAAAAACTCTCCAGAAAGTAGGCAGAGGGAACCTGTCTTAACATAATAAAGGCCATATATGACAAACCCACAGCCAGCATCATTGTCAATGGTGAAAACCTGAAATCATTTCCACTAAGATCGGGAACAAGACAAGGTTGCCCACGCTCCACTCTATTAGTTTTGGAAGTTTTAGCCACAGCAATCAGAGAAGAAAAATAAATAAAAGCAATCCAAATTGGAAAAGAAGAAGTAAAGCTGTCACTGCAGATGACATGATACTATACATGCAGAATCCTAAAGATGCTACCAGAAAACTACTGGAGCTAATCAATGAATTTGGTAAAGTAGTAGGATACAAAATTAATGCACAGAAATCTCTGGCATTCCTATACACTAATGATGAAAAATCTGAAAGAGAAATTAAAGAAACACCCCCATTTACCACTGCAACAAAAAGAATACAATACCTAGGGGTAAACCTACCTAGAGAGAGAAAAAACCTGTACGCAGAAAACTATAAGACACTGATGAAAGAAATTAAAGATGATACAAAGAGATGGAGAGATGTACCATATTCGTGGATTGGAATAATCAACATTGTGAAAATGATTATAGTACCCAAAGCAATCTACACATTCAATGCAATCCCTATCAAACTTCCAATGGCATTTTTCTCAGAACTAGAACAAAAAATTGCACAATTTGTATGGAAACACAAAAGACCCCAAATAGCCAAAGCAATCTTGAGAAAGAAAAACAGAGCTGGAGGAATCAGGTTCTTGGACTTCAGACTATACTACAAAGCTACAGTAATCAAGACAGTATGGTACTGGCACAAAAGCAGAAATAGAGATCAATGGAACAGGATAGAAAGCCCAGAGATAAACCCACGCACATATGGTCATCTTATCTTTGATAAAGGAGGCAAGAGTACACAATGGAGATAAGACAGACTCTTCAATAAGTGATGCTGTGAAAACTGGACAGCTACATGTAAAAGAATGAAATTAGAACACTTCCTAACAGCATAAACACAAATAAACTCAAAATGGATTCAAGATCTTAATGTAAGACAAGACACTAAAAACTCTTAGAGGAACACAGAGGCAGAACAGTCTATGACATAAATCACAGCAAGATTCTTTTTGACCCAGTTCCTAGGGAAATGGAAATAAAAACAAAAATAAACAAATGGAACCTAATGAAACTTGAAAGCCTTTGCACGGCAAAGGAAACCATAAACAAGACGAAAAGACAACCCTCAGAATGGGAGAAAATATTTGCAAATGAAGCAACTGACAAAGGATTAATCTCCAAAATATACAAGCAGCTCATGCAGCTCAATATCAGAAAAACAAACAACCCAATCCAACAATGGGCAGAAGACCTAAAGAGACATTTCTCCAAAGAAGCTAGATTGCCAACAAACACATGAAAGAATGCTCAACATCATTAATCATTAGAGAAATGCAAATCAAAACTACAATGAGGTATCACCTCACACCAGTCAGAATGGCCATCATCAAAAAATCTACAAACAACAAATACTTGAAAGGGTGTGGAGAAAAGGGAACCCTCATACACTGTTGGTGGGTATGTAAATTGATACAGCCACTATGGAGAACAATATGGAGGTTCCTTAAAAAACTACAAATAGAATTACCATATGACCCAGCAATCCCACTACTGGGCATATAACCTGAGAAGACCATAATTCAAAAAGAGTCATATACCACAATGTTCACTGCAGCTCTATTTACAATAGCCAGGACATGGAAACAACCTAAGTGCCCATCGTCGGATGAATGGATAAAGAACATGCGGCACATATATACAATGGAATATTACTCAGCCATAAAAAGAAACGAAATTGAGTTATTTGTAGTGAGGTGGATGGACCTAGAGTCTGTCATACAGAGTGAAGTAAGTCAGAAAGAGAAAAACAAATACCATATGCTATCACATATATATGGAATCTAAAAAAAAGGACATGAAGAACCTAGGGGCAAGACGGGAATAAAGACGCAGACCTACTAGACAATGGACTTGAGGAGACGGGGACGGGGAAGGCTAAGCTGGGACAAAGTGAGAGAGTGGCATGGACATATACACACTACCAAATGTAAGATAGATAGCTAGTGGGAAGCAGTCGCATAGCACAGGGAGATCAGCTCGGTGCTTTGTGAACAGCTAGAAGTGTGGATAGGGAGGGTGGGAAGGAGGGAGATGCAAGAGGGAAGAGATATGGGGATATATGTATATGTATAACTGATTCATTTTGTTATAAAGCAGAAGCTAACACACCATTGTAAAGCAATTATACTCCAATAAAAATATTAAAAAAAAATGGTTCTGAAGAACCTAGGGTCAGGACAGGAATAAAGACGCAGATTTAGAGAATGGACTTGAGGACACGGGGTGGGGGAAGGGTAAGCTGGGACGAAGTGAGAGTGGCATGGACATATATACACTTCAAAATGTAAAACAGATAGCTAGTGGGAAGCAGCCACATAGCACAGGGAGATCAGCTTGGTGCTTTGTGTCCACCTAGAGGGGTGGGATAGGGAGGGTGGGAGGGAAATGCAAGGGGGAGGAGATACGGGGATATATGTATACATATAGCTGATTCAGTTCTTTATAGAGCAGAAAGTAACACACCATTGTAAAGCAATTATACTCCAATAAAGTTGTTAAAAATAAACTTAAAAAAATTGAATCTTAACTTATAGAAAAACTATTTACTCTTTCTGATTCATATTTTTAATCACAGTTCAAATATTGGAAATCTATTTTTCATATTTCCATATATAATTATGTATACCTCACAGATGAAAATATAAGTTTCAGTTGTTCATTTTTAACAAAAATATACATCCTAGAATTATAAAACCTCAGAAAAATCAGTTAGTCCTTGTTTCTTAATGTCTTCAAATACCAATAAGCTGATTAAACATCAAAAGTATAATTTAAGAATACTAACCAGTATTTATTATGTACTTCATAATCTCAAAGTCAAACTGAAATTTACCTAATATACATTTTTAACACAAACAGAATGCAAGAATTCATATTTATCATGTTAGCACTTAACTTTAATGGTTAAAGTTAATGGTAGTTTCCTTTGCTGAGTGTTTCATAGGTATTTTAACAATTCATTTGTTCATTTAATAAATATTTGTTGGAACATCTTCCACGTGCCAAGGATACAGTGATAAACAGAGAGATGATCTGCAGTAGAAGAGGCAGTCAAATCTAAGTTATTATAATTTAGGTGCAGAAGGAAAATAAATAGAAAAAAGGAGGAGAGTACAAGGGAAGAGGGTGGATACTCTTTCAGAATGAGAGATCAGTGATGAGACCTGAATAAAATAAGGGATAGAGTCATGAAAAGAGCTAGGGGAACAGTGGGCAGACAGAAAGAACCACATACATAAATGTGCCAAAAGAAAATAAGGTTAGTTTCACCTTAGGTCTCAGGTATTCAAAATCTCAAATCTTTGAAGTAGGTACTGTTATTATTCCTTTTCAACACATGAGGTAAATAAGGATCAGAGAGGTAATATTATTCATGAAGTTCTCATTGCTAGAATGCATTAAATGCCAGATTTGCACACAAGTAATCTGATTCCAGAATTTGAGTTGTTAACCATTAGACTGGAGTGTCTATCAACAATTATGTCACTTACGTGTATCCATGATTCTAGTGGCTGGCCTATGACTCTATAGTCCCTCATATTAAACTACAAAATTTTATTAAAACATACATCATAAAAAATAATTTATTTCTTATAATCTGTAAGTTTTTAAAATTTGGAAGTCACATTTGAATGCAGATTATTTTTAAACCATTAGCATAAAATATGCAAATCATGTATAAGATGTCTTTACACTGTTCTGTTAAAAACAAAACGAAACAACAGACATTAAATTTCCAGGCATTGCTTTTATTTTTTTTTTATTTTTATTTTTTATTTTTATTTATTTTTTTTTTTTTAACTATTTATTTATTTTCTTGGCTGCATCAGGTCTGAGTTGTGGCACGCGGGATCTTTGTTGCGGTGCTCAGGTTTCTCTCTAGTTGTGGCACACGAACTCAGTAGCTGTGGCGCGAGGGCCCAGGTGCCCTGCAGCATGTGGGATCTTAGTTCCCCAGCCAGGGATCGAACCTGCGTCCGTTGCATTGGAAGGTGGATTCTTCACCACTGGACCACCAGGGAAGTCCCTAGGCATTGCTTTTAAAAACTGATCAACTGAGGAATTTTCATAAAGCCAGAATAAGAATCTCAGAATACAAATTGGGGTTCATGCTATAGGTGAACATTAAGTGGCTCTAGCAATAAAATTTAGAAAAATACAGGAAGCCAAGCAACAAAGCATGAACATTGGCATGTCCCACAAGGAGAGCAGGATGTAATAAGAAAGCAATTATTCCAGAATCTATGACTTACCTACATCCAGAAATGCTATGCCCATCCTTTCCACCCTCATCCCCACACTTACTCTGCCTTTATCACTCCCCTCCACCTCTGTCTCTTCTGTTTGTCAAGTATCTTGCTGTCATTTTCCCTGGTTAACATTCTCTTAATCCCTCCTGTCTTCTCTTTCTGCCTTTCTCCTTCCCTGTTTCTCTTTTCTCACTTATTTCTTGCAATGTACTCATTTGGCTATAACTCAGAAGAATTGCTATGGTCCAAAATAATAACTAAAATATACCTTCATAGGAAGGTGTGTATGGACACATTTATGTGAATGAATATTTGTGACTGAAAAATTTGTAGTTAATAAAATCCACTGAAAAATTAGAATTTGGGCCAATTAGTAATTTCCTATAAGGCCTTCTTATTAAGCTCCTGCATTTACAGATAATATTTGTCATATCTTACAAAGGGGATACTCTAGGGTAGGTCATAGTCATTGAATAAGAGATAAGATGAGAAACATTTCAACAATACATTTGCATCAATTCCCTACTAATTTAAATCCTCGATAGGGTAACAGCAATCTAGTAAAATAGGAATTACCCTAAAGAAACTGAAGTAAAGTATGTGTGATATGATCTAACAATGAACTAAGACAGACAAATATCTTTAATTTGCAAAATTTCTGTTAAGAAAATGCAAAGGTAAGGAAATAATTCTTAGTACAGAAAAGGCTTCATATCTAGATATCTGTAGAATTTTTTCTCCATTCCCTTTTTCTTTAGTTTTCTTTACAGAAAGTTTCACTGATGGTCTCCAGATGCATAGTTTGGGAGTATGGTAACTGGGCAGAAAGGGATAAAAATTAGGGAATATTCCTTAGAAAGAACGTTAGCTAGATGGGTCAATGTCTCAAATCTAGTCAATCAAAGGTAGTCTCCCAAAAGCCAGGAATGAGTTTAGCACGTTACTTCGGGTCTGAAAAGTATCCACCGTGGGGAATTTCCAGAGAGCCAGTAAACTGGAAAGGAACACCAAAGGGCCAGTAGCAAATGTTGCTGATTAGTTTTTCCTTGTGTGGATCAGAAACTTTCAATAGAAAAACAAGTGAACAAACAAAACAATCATTCTTCTCTTTTGGCGGACTGAATTACATTCAAATTTCAGAGCCTGGATAACAATTTTTTTCTGGATCCTATCCCTAAACAACTTTCTACTCTGTCTCCAACTGCCCTCCTACATGACCCCATGCTCCAGCTAAACAAATGTTCCCATATTTCTCAGGGACAACATGATGAACCTTTATCCTTGCCTTGTGCATATTTGTACTCTTTTCCCCAGACTTTCTTCTCTCCACATGTCACTTGTCTACCTCTCTTTCAATGTCTCTTTCATTACGCCTCTTTCCTTTCAGACTCTGCAGATCTCTCAGGCTTCTTCCCTTCTCCAAATTGTCTTTAAGAGTGACCATATTTATATCACATTTGACACAAAACAATATTTCTTTCCCTACTATCTAGCATAATTCCTGACAGATATTTAATATTTAACAAATACTAGGTCCATTCCCCTTCTCCTCAAACTAAGTTGAATCATCTATTCATTACGAAAGTATAGATCAAGAACTCTTAGTTCTTCCTCAATTTTCTCAAAACAACTGTCACTATCTTATTCTTTAGTTTACATTTTTATTAATTTTCATTGGAGTATAGTTGCTTTACAATGTCCTGTTGGTTTCTGCTGCACAGCAAAGTGAATCAGCTATGCGTATACATATAACCCCTCTTTTTTGGATTTCCTTCCCATTTACGTCACCACAGAGCATTGAGTTCCCTGTGCTTTACAGTGGGCTCTCATTAGTTATCTGTTTTATACATAGTAGTGTATATATGTCAATCCCAAACTGAGTTGGTTAATTCTTTTAAAAATGATGCTCATAAGCAAGCCAAATAGCATATGCTGTATGATCGCAAGTGCTTATTATAGCTACATGTTTAGGGAAAGAAGACAGCTGTTAGTGCATATTGGGTGGCTTTTCTTTTTCTTGCTTAACATTTTACCCTTTTTTTTAATAGTTACAAAGAAGAATATCTTTGCTGACTTTCATCATGGGGAAATAATGTGTGCGAAAGTAAACTTATGCTATTTTCAGCATTGTTACTGTTGTAACTAAGCATTGCTAAGTTCTAGGTATTGTTATTCATTAATGCCACTGGAAAACACACTGGAGATAAGGTTTGCTTTATGTTTTAGATATGTCACCTATTTTTGAAATAATACTTTAGTACTTTTTTTTATACTATGTTCCTGAAGCCAAGGTAGACTATTTTCTCTGCCCTGTAACTCCCATTTCAAATCAAAGATAATGGACTATTTGTGCCTTCCAGAATTTAATAACAGAAATTTCAACATGGTGTGACTGACCTTAAACAAAACGATCAAGCCAAACATCAAGTAATGAAGCAAAGAGAAATAAGGTGGTAAAATGTCATACGAAACTCATCAGTAAAATACAGGCTAGCCATATAATCAATACAAGATGAAGGGCCAGTGCCATATTGTTGTTGGGGGGTTTTTTGTTTGTTTTTTAGCAGTCACATTTTATGCACATAAAAATTATAGTTTGAGAAGGAAATCATAATATTCAGGGGCCAGAGCAGGTAATGTAGAAGTGGTCTTTCTGAATGGTACTCAAAGGGAGCCGAATGCTCAATAATCCTTGTTTGAGACTTGATAAAGAGAAAAATAGGAAGTCTTCAGCTTCTGAGTCTTTAAAACTGAAAATAAATAATTGCAACTATTTAGCAAATATATTTTACTTTTTTGTATTTTTAAGTGAATAAAAATCTCGAAGTTATATAAAATGTATAAAGTAGGTGAGACCTAGTCAGTGTTGCGAAAGTGAAAAGAAAGGAGAAATACTTTGATAGTCACTGACATATTATCCACTGGTTCATCTGGAAGCTAATGTACTTTTAGGACAAGCATATCCTGGTTGGTAGCCAGGGATCTTAAAGTGTGTCAGGATCTTAAAGTGTGATGTTGATGTAGTCTAATCACCTGCATAATTCTGACCTCCAAATTCTCACTTTTCATATTCAAAGTAACAATAAGTAGTTCTCATTTCCATAAAAGCAAGTTGCCATCTTTTCACAACTAGGTTGCTACCTGTCTTAAATTAGATTTTGTCATTTCTTCAGATATTTTGCTCTCTCAATCTTATTTCTCTGGGCTATCTGAGGACAAGCGGAACACCATGATTCCTTCCAAGGCCTCAGATCTGTTCTTTCTTTTCCTAGCTGACTACCTCTGTTCTACTACTGCTGTGATTAATAACTTCTTTACAGCTTGAGGACAAGCTGTTTTCTGTTCCATGGATAATATGGCACTGATACCCATTCAGGTGTTATCTCATCATCATATTTGTCATAATGACAGCTGGATTCATCATTTGTAGCAAAAGGTAAAAAGAATTTGGGGAAGTAAAGTAGTAAGAGAATGGTCTTTGCTTGTATACAGATTTTGGTATTTTGCTTCTTAAAATCTAGTTTGTGCAAGAGAAATCAGAGAAAACATTATATTGCACAGACAGACACAGCATGTTAATAGATGGAAAGTTCAAGTATTTAAAGATACTAATTCTCCCTTAATTGATCTTCAGATTCAAAATAATTTCTAAAAAAATTCCAAAATGGATATTTGGGGAACTTTACAAGCTGATTCTCAATTGTATGTAAAAGAGCAAAAACACAAGTATAGCCAGGATGCCTTGAAAAAGAAACATAAGGCAGGTGAAATTGCTTTACCATGTATCAAAACTTACTAGAAAGCCACAGCAAATAAGAGAGGTGGTTGGGGGTCTCAGAAAGAGAAAATAATAGAACAATGAGCTTAGAAATTTCATTTGCAACAGAACAGTTATTGAAGATCAAGTGTTTTTTTTGTTTTTAAATTTTTTTTAACATCTTTATTGGAGTATAATTGCTTTACAATGGTGTGTTAGTTTCTGCTTTATAACAAAGTGAATCAGCTATACATATACATATATCCCCATATCTCCTCGCTCTTGCGTCTCCCTCCCACCCTCCATATCCCACCCCTCCAGGTGGTCACAAAGCACGGAGCTGATCTCCCTGTGCTATGCAGCTGCTTCCCACTAGCTAGCTATTTTACGTTTGGTAGTGTATATATGTCCATGCCACTCTCTCACTTTGTCACAGCTTACCCTTCCCCCTCCCCGTGTCCTCAAGTCCATTCTCTACGTCTGCAACTTTATTCCTGTCCTGCCCCTAGGTTCTTCATGACCTTTTTTTTTTTTCTTAGATTCCATATACATGTGTTAGCATACAGTATTTGTTTTTCTCTGTCTGACTTACTTCACTCTGCATGACAGACTCTAGGTCCATCCACCTCACTACAAATAACTCAATTTCGTTTCTTTTTATGGCTGAGTAATATTCCATTGTATATATGTGCCACGTCTTCTTTATCCATTCATCCGATGATGGATATCAAGACCAAGGGTTGACAAGGATGTGGAGCACTGGGAACTTTTATTCAATATTCACAGGATGTAAACTGCTATACTTGCTTCAGGAAACAACTCAGCATTATTTTGTAAACATGAAAATGTAGATGCCCCACAATTCAGAAATTGCACTCCTAATTATGTATCCTCAAATCCATTCATTCACATGTGAATCAGAGACATACATGAATATTCATGGTGGCAGAATTCATTGTAAATAAAAACTATTAACAACCTACATATTGTTCAACAGAAGGATTCATAAATATATTGCATAACTCTCAACAGATTGATAGATCAGTAAAAATAATGAAACACAGCTACATCAACAATATGAGCAAATCACAGAAACACAATGTTGAGTATAAAGAATGACTCTGCAGAAGTCTTCTGCTATGACACCACTTTTGCAAGTTCACATCTCATCTAAACAACATATTGTTTAGGGATATGCACATATGTGGTAAAATAATTTTTAAACTCAGGAGAAAAAAGAACACAAAATTCAGGATAGTAGCAAACCGGGGCAAAACTAGCAGGAAGATAAAAGCAGTATATACAAGTAGCTTCAGTGGCACTAATAATCTTCTAATTCTTCAGATGTGAATTTTGTTTTATTATGCTTCATAACTTACCATTTAAGTGTACTATTTTGTATTACATATATATGTTTTAAATAAACAATTTTTTAAATCCAGTAACAAAACAGTATATCATTATTTAAAATAAAAACACAAAATAAAATTATACATTTAAATGCATAATAAAAAATTTGGAAAGATTCACACCAAACAGTTTTTACCTCTGAAAAGGAGAATGGATTCAGAAAGAGCAATGCTTTCTTTTTGGTGTACTTTTTCACCATAAGAATCCACTCATGCTTTTGCTTCATTTATTTTTGAATATTAATAATAAAATGTAAACTCGGCCAAAAAAAACCTTCTTAATATAAATCCTTGCAGATCCTTTGCATTACAGGATACAGAAAAAAATGTACCATATTCCAGGTTTCACTTACACCAAATAACATGAAGTATTCATAACTTTCTTTTAACCTAGCAAGTAAGAGTTGGGCTGCAGATTACACTGATTTATTCTGGAAAGACAGCCCAAGTATTTCAGACAATATGACCTCAGATAATAGAATAGAATAGAATAGAAAATTAATAATTATATAATATAAAATAAATAATATATTTATAATTTATATAATTAAATGTATATTTATATATAATATATAAAATACATAATAAAATATAAAATTGAAAGTCAAGAATTTGGGGGGCATGCTTAAATATCTAGAAATAGCTGTTATGATACTCATCAAGTTACTTAAAAATTTTTAGAGACTATATAAATGAATAAATGAATGTAATAACCTGAAGTACTTCAGCAATTTATAACAAATTCCTCTGCATCAAAGGGTAGAGATCACCTGAGGAGACCCCCAAATAAATTAAACTCCTTTTCCCTTCTTAATTCTGTTTTATTAAGAAATAAAACCAAGAGTCAATATAGAGATCAAAGCATCATCCTTATTCTTAAGAGGTGAAGCAGGAGGATGTGTTCTACTTATTTTGGTCAATATGACTTGTTAATATGTGAACAAAGCTGACGTTCCCACTCAGTCCTGTCAGTGCTAGAAGGGGATCTACCCCAGAAGGGGCAGAGCTCCTACAACAGCACTAGAATGCCCACATACCCTGCGTCCCAGCAGCGTTACGAGGAAAAGGCCTATGGAACCAGCCTTCTCACAGTGACCCATTAGATAAGTCACTCCACCTCCAGAGGGTCTTAAGGGGTTAAAAAGAGAGAAACAAGAAATGTCACACAAACTTCCTTTTCCTCCTAGAAGGTGGTATCTCTCCCTCCCCTCTTCTCCAACACAGAACAATACTCTAGGCTGGTTGCTCCAAGCCTTGTTCCTCGATGCATCTGCAGGGTTTGAGAACATGATAGAAATGCAGATGTGGGCTCCTCCCCAAACCTTATAAATCAGAGTCTCTAAAGCTGGGTTCCAGCAGTGTTTGAACAAGCTCTCTGGTGATTTTAATGCACCTTAAGTTTGAGAATAACTGCTTTACCTTATTACATTTCATTATGTACACGAACTTCAATTTTCTCTACCTCAACATGGAGACAAATATGACACTATAGCTAAAATAATAAAGTAAATATTTCAATGAGATTTGATTAAATGAAAAGAGTAATACACTGGGAAAAAAAAGAGACCAGTGCTGGAATATTTTTCCCACTAACTTAACTCTCTTAAATTAGATCGAACACTCTGAGATTCATTTTTCACAGCTACAATGATAAGACTGGACCAAATGACTTATACAATCTCCAAACTCAGATCTTCTGTGATTCTATTTGATCTCTGAAAGTGCAAAAATCGTATTCAAACATGATCTTAAACATTCCTGAGCCATTCCCCTAGCCCTGCGTTGTGCACTCTGATACTTTCAGTCACTCCTGTATTCAACATACATATATTGGATACCTACTCTGTTCAGGCTTTGTGGATTGGGGTGAGAAATACAAAGATGAATAAGACCCTGACAGAACACGCAAACCTCCAAGACAGAGCTGTATTCCAAGTAGAAGGAAGGGGAGGAAAGTGCCACTGTGACTTAGAGAACAGCTAGTATAGCCATTTAATTAAAAATCAGAACGTATTTATAATAATAACAAAAAACAAAACTCTCAGCTTATTTGTTGGTTATTGCATTTTTAATGGTTTAGTGAGTAAGAATTATTATTTGCACTAGTTAGAATGTTGGCCTTTCTTGGAACTATTGTTCTTTGTGAAAAATTATTGTAGAGAAAACAGGCTTGCTTTTCATATATTCTTATGAAAAGCAAGCCCATTTTCTCCTACTGGTGAATGCTCACCTGGAGAAAATGAGCTACTGGCTCTGTCTTCTCTTTTATTTTGCTAAAATTAGATTTCGGTTGGGGTTTGCCCTCAAGATGAAGACCAATCTTCCTTTGCTGTCCAGTTCTGTTCCCTGAAACACTGACAAAAAATCCTTCATCCAAGTGTCATTATCTGAGGTTACTCAATTTCCAACTTCTACCCTTAAAGTTTGAGAAACAACTCAAGTTCCTCTTAGCCTCAAGGTGACTATACTAATATTCTTAGTTGCCATGAATATATGCCATGAAGTCATTCATGTGTTTTCATGAATTGAGTCCAGCTTTTAATAAAAAGCAGGTTTGGGGGGCACATTTTGCTTCTCTGAATTTACCTAGATTTTTACGGAGAAAGGTGGTTCAGGAAAAAGTGGTTGCTCCAAACTGTACTAGTTACTTTTTTTTCAATGTTTTATTGATCTATTTGTCTAGATCTCAATTGCATTTTGACTTTGAGTACTATCATTAAGAGGAGGGGCAGACCCTCATTTAAAATCACAAATTAAATTCACTTGAAATGAATTTTGCATTTACACTCATTCCCAGGACAATAATCAACCAAGTCCTAAAGACAGCTCAAGACAGTGATTCTTCCTCACTCAGAACTTCAGTCCTCCTGTATGCTACCCAAAGTCTATAATTATTTTTACTTTGTCAAGATTCCCAATAAATTCACTCATTCATTCTTTAATCTGTTTGCTTCATATATATTGCAAATCTGTTGTGTGCCACACTCTCTGGTAAATGCTCCAGCAAATACAACGTTGTTTACACATTCTGTTCTCTAAGACCTTACAATTTGGAGAAAGATGTTTGAATGGAAGTGGTTGAAATATGTATGGAAGGTCCCCTATGCAATCTTTACTACAAATCTACTTCAAAATAAAACATTAAACATACACTAACAAGCCAAAACAAAAAGTTCTGAACTTTCCAAAAATATCTTTCTGATCTCTAAGGATTCATTAAGTTAGGCACATATGAATACCTTTATTATAGTTTCAAGAATAATTTTCTTTATAAAAATGTGCTCTACAAAAAATACATAAATTGATTCATTTCTCACCTAAAACCCCTTTTTAAATAAATGGATTGATTAGAACATTATAAAGAGTCCCAGTTTAGTTGAGGAGTCATAAGACCCTAGCCTCATTCTCCGTTTGATGACTTTCCAGGCATGTGACCTTGAAAAAAATAACCTCTCTGAACTTCAGTTTCTTTATCTGTACAAAAAGAGATATTAATACCTGTCTGATTACCTTTCAAAGATATTGTGACAATAATATAAATGATGAAAAGCAGAAGTTAATTTTAACTTGTAAAACACAGTAAATGTATGTTTTTATTTATGACTAATGAGCTAAAGAGATGATGGACCAATTTATTTAACAATTGAACATTATCCTTAATAAAAGATTTGTGAAGCATTGTTCCCTTTTTTCTCTGTCTTTTGCAGTGAGTCACATCCAAATGCATGGAGGATAATAAAGACTTATTTCTACCGTTCCTCTTCTCCCTTTCTGATTATTATTAACCAGTAAAAACATTGTCTGCCTGGAGCTTCACCTCTTTTCCTTGCTCTTTCTCTCTCTCTGGGACAGGTGCTAAGAGTAACAAAATGAGAAAAAGCAGATCAGGAGAGCAAGGAGACTTTTACATTTCACACAGAAGATAATCAAACCCTAAATAATTATAAGTTGATATCAAAAGAGTGAGAATGTCTATGGGTTTCTATAATTGCTTTTTCTAAAATAGAAATAGCATTTCAACGCTTGTGATATTTAACATTTCAGGTTCAGATCGTTTTTAGGGAATATTTACTGGGTATTTCTGAACTGTGGGCTTATTCAAAAGGCATCTTTTTATATAAATCAACATCCAGACATGTTGGAAATAATTTAACCATTTTGAAACCAATTCTACTTCCCTTTCTCAACTGATTATTGGGTATATATTTATTTCAATAGAACATACTATTAAATTAATTTATATTATAAATTATGGGTAAAATTTTTATCTCAGTTTAGTCTGAAGGGCAACAGACTATGACGCCCAGCCCTGACACTAAATGTGTTACTACAGTAAGTCAAGTAAACACTATGGATCTCTATTACGTTCTATATTAAATGAGAAATTAGTTCTAGTTGATCCCTATGTTTACATCTACTTTTAACTTTCTGGTTTTTCTTTCTTTCCTTCATATAATTACTAACCACATATGTACAAGAAAACTCTTACCAAAGATTAATTTGTGGAACAATTTCTCTGAAGTTAGAAGTCATATTTAGAGAAAGGATTGCTCTCCAGAACCTCAGAAGTACAACATTCTAAATATTATAACTTACGGACCATGTTGTTGCAATACAAAAAGCAAATCAGATGGTAGGGTTTCTCAGCTTTGTCACTATTAACACTCTGACCTTGATAATTCTTTGAATCAGGGGAAAGGCTGACCTGTGCATTGTAGGATGTTTAACTGCCTTCCTGACCTCTGCTCTCCAAATGCCAGAAGCACTCTCCCAAATCTCACAAATGAAATTTCTCCAGATGTCCCCAAATGTCCCCTGGGGAAGGGTGACAAAATCATCCCTAGTTGAGAACCACTGAGATATAAAAATGGTCAAATCTTGGATCATCAAGATTTGTTACTCCAAAATCATTATTTTTTACATACATATAATTTATTGTCCTCAAACACTGAAAATTTTCCTGAATTTCTTCAGTTCTGTAAGCAGCATTACCAATATAATTATTATGCAATATATTTGACTATAACTATAATTTCCTTTAGAATTAGATAGTGAAAATATACTTTATATTAACAGAATAAGATATTTTTACTTCTAAGGTTATCTTATAGGATTGTTAATTTCCAAAAGAAAATCCTGGAGCAGCAAACTGTTATGGGATTTTATTTTTAATAAGTAAAGAGACTGAACTAACAAAAGAAGGTAATTTTTATGATAGTTCAATATGGAAGAAATCAGGCTTAAGTCTCTGGAAAATTAGACAACTGTCACGCCATTTCCTTTAAGAATAATTTCTAATAAAGTAAAACTTGTTCTGATGTGGTTTGAGAAGGAAGTATGGAAAGTGGTTAGAAGGTGGGGCGAGTGTACATAAGTCACTTATTGTCCACTTTAAAGACAGCGCGATTGTAAGCCACAGTGGTTACTCTTAAGCTATAAAGAATTTTCTCTCTTAGAGTTCATGCTCTGCAGGTTCACTACCCATGCCAAAGAGGTCTGCTTGAAGCACATGGTTCATTCAACACGACTTTGGCTAGTTATATATTTTTTCACAGACTGTTTTGTGTAAGATATAGGTGCTTTTAAAAAGTAATGCCTGAGTACAAGACATGACTCTTATATCCAGGAAACAGTAACATTTTAAAAGCACTGCACATTTCAGGTGCCGTGAAACTAAAGAACGACTAAAGTGGCCAGTGTTTTAAACACACAAGCATATGTAGGCCTATGCTATTTAGTCTTCATTCCCTATTAACACATATGAGAAGATATTCCTGAGATCTTTCTGGACAAGTAGGTCAGGGGAAAAATGTTTGATTAGCTTCACTTCCTTATAGTCCTCTGCTAAGGTTACATTTAGTTCAACTCTCTGATTATTTAGACTTTGATGTAACTTTATAAATACAAAGTTCAGGTCTACAATATCATTGGCATCAATTGTCCCATTAATGGTTTCATTGTCTTGGCTTTACACACAGGTAACATTTTCAATCAAGAAGTGAATTAGTATTGATATGATACTGGTGACTAAGCAGACATATATCCATGTATAATTTAATGAGCTCATTTCTCTGTGTCTCTACTTATGATCTGTTCACTTGATAATCTTTTCAGCTTGCATGCCTCATGGTTAAACTGTGCTCAATTTAAGTGTACAGAGGTTCAAATCTTATGTAAACTGATATGGGCACTATTTCCTTGTATAACAACAGTATTGTTCACCTGATCTCATTCCATTCTGAGGTTCTGAACTTATACAGGCATATTGATATAGCTTTTTTGAATTAATTATTTACACACTGTTTCACAAAGGATAACTATTGTAAGTAGTCTCTCCATAGATTCAGAAAACAGAAAAACATTTGAGGGAGTGAAGATATACTTCACAAAGACACATTTTCCTCTAATTGTAACATAATTAACAACTGCAAACCCCCTAGTTGCTGCTTGGGGAAATGATGTGTAACTTTAAAGTAATGACATTGATTTTCCTATGTGTTTTTAGAACTCAAGCACATTATCTAAGACTCATACCATATAGGTTAATCCTAAAATTAAAGACAACCAGATCTTGGAAAGTACATTACTCTAACTTAATAATGCAAGTCAAGGTATATTCTTCATCTCAGTTCCTTGGTTTGCCTTTCTAAACCCAGGTTCCTCCTTGGAATTGTTTTCTCGGGTTCTTAGGTTTCTGATAGATCCTTGTAAAACATTCCTTTTAAAGGCAAAACTAGTAAAAATGGAATCATTTGCCTTTTATATAGGACCTTAGAAGCTTTTTGGGAAAAATCTGCCTAACCTAAAAATATTCCTTTTGATACATAAAGCCCACACCTTTATGCTAAGCATCATTTGAGGAAAGGCACGTAAATCTTTCATTATGTTGAGTTAAGCATCACTTCCTGAAAATAAAATATTAATAATATTAAAACATTAATCCACTAACCCCTTAGACCCAATTTTTTTCCCTACTAGAGATGCTGCTAATATACATCAAAGAGCTCCAAAATTTATGAGCTAAGCACTTTATGTATATTCAATAAATATGTTATTTCACACATAGTTAAGGACATGAAGCTAAAAGGCTTTGCAATCATGTAGATTTGAACTCCAGCTCTCACATTATTTGGAATTTAGACATTTGAACCTTTGAAATGAATTTTTGCAGATTTAATAAATAATAAAGAAAAGAGTAGTCTCTGGCACACAAAAATTATAAAATTATTAAATATTATTTATTATTTTTTATTCAGTACATGTATATTCTACCTTGAAAATATTTTTAAATATTTATATTGAAGAAGATATGGAAGTTTTTAATTATTCAATTTCAAATATTAACAATCAATTTACACTAAAAGTACAACTACTATCATATGGAGTATGCATAATTTTTGACAATATAAAGAGCTCCTCACTAAGTTTTGAGTACAACTACCATAGGAGAAAAGACTGCCTCAAGACCACATAGTATATCACACAAGTAATTAACACAGGAATCAGAGGGTATGGGTTTGAGTCCTAAATCCACATTTTCCAGATGTGGGTATGGGTTTGAGTCCTAAATCCACATTATCCAAATATGTGACCTTGGACAGGTCATTTAAAATCATAATCCCATTTTCTTAACCTAAACAATGAGAATAGCCACCTTTTACCTTCCTAATGCATAAATTAACAGAAAAAACAAATTGGAATATGTAAAATCACTTTAAAACTTTAAGTACTAAAAAGATAATTTTTAAATAAAACTATTTCTAACTTGAACAGGAAGGGAAGTCTTAAATTGGGTTCCAGACAGGCGGCAAAACTGTAACGAGGAAGGAAAAAAGATCATCAAAATGAAACTCTATTTATACTGGTATAGAAATGAGAACCAACTTTTTAGCCAGTAGAACTAATTTCCAGCTTTACTGTTTCCTGGAATTGGGAATGTCTGCCAAAGTTACTTAAATTTTCTATGATAGTTTTCTCATATAATAAATGAGATGACAGAACTATAAACTGGCTAGTAAGTATTTCCTTCTTCCTTATTGATTAAACCCATATTTGTTTGGAATGGTCAGACATCCCCAGCCAAAGAGAAAAAAAGCAAAAAACATAACCTTACGCCTTTCAGCTATGAGTCACCAATAAGTGGCCAAACAACAGTCAGTGAAATCACAAGATTGATTCACAAGGAAGGTTCTTTAGAAAAAACAGAAAAACAAATACCATATGCTAACACATATATATGGAACCTAAAAAAAAAAAAAAAAAAAATGGTGCTGATGAACCTAGGGGTAGGACAGGAATAAAAACTCGTATGTAGAGAATGGACTTGAGGACACGGGGAGGGGGAAGGGTAAGCTGGGATGAGGTGAGAGAGTAGCATTGACATATATACACTACCAAATGTAAAATAGATAGCTAGTAGGAAGCAGCCACATAGCACAGGGAGATCAGCTCGGTGCTTTGTGACCACCTAGAGGGGTAGGATGGGGAGGGTGGGAGGGAGGCGCAAGAGGGAGGAGATGTGGGGATATATGTATACATATAGCTGATTCACTTTGTTATAAAGCAGAAACTAACACACCATTGTAAAGCAATTATACTCCAATAAAGATGTTAAATGATAATAATAATATACAGCATAAAGTCTCCTTGTTCTAGGTGGAAATTAATGAGATGGTAGATATCCAAAGAGGATATAGCATATTTAAATAAACCAACCTAAAATTAAAAAGAAGAAGAAGAAGAAGAAGAAACAGACCCAGCTGATTTGACCCTTTGTCTTTACCATTTCTCCCACCCCTTCTTCTTGCCTGGATTATAGATGTGATGTAAGAGTAGGAGCAGATATCGTGTCACCATGAAGAGAAAAGCCGAGTGGCAAAAATCATTTGCAAAGAACACTCCCCTCTTCCCTGGTGGTCAAGTGGTTAAGAGTCTGCCTTCCAATACAGGGCACAAAGGTTCGATCCCTGGTCAGGGAACTAAGATCCCACGTGCCACGGGGCAATTAAGCCCGCCTGCGCACCACAACTACAGAGACCACATGCTCTAGAGCCTGCACGCCACACCTAGAGAGAAGCCGGCGCACCGCAATGAAAGATCCCACATGCCGCAATGAAGATCCTGTGTGCTGCAACTAAGACCCGATGCAGCCAAATAAATAAATAAATTTTTTTTTTTTTAAAAAAAGAATGGCTGAGGGCTTCCCTGGTGGCGCAGTGGTTGAGAGTCCGCCTGCCTATGCAGGGGACACGGGTTCATGCCCCGGTCCGGGAGGGTCCCACATGCCGCAGAGCGGCTGGGCCTGTGAGCCACGGCCGCTGAGCCTGCGCGTCGGAGCCTGTGCTTTGCAGCGGGAGAGGCCACAGCAGTGAAAGGCCCGCGTACCGCAAAAAAAAAGAATGGCTGAGAAGAAAAATAGAAGGAGCCCGATAGAATAGTCTAGCTGCTTTATCAACCCTGGACTACCTACCTCAGTTTTCTTCTTCTATGAGAAAATTAATTTATTTAATCCACTACTTATTTTAGTTTTCAGTCACTCATGGTCAAATACAATCTCTAATAGTTTAAAAGGCTGAGGTATGAATTATATATAACACAGAATGGCAATAGAAAGTATATCCGAAATATTTCAGGTATAAAAAGGTAATATTTTAACTATTAGCCAAGTTTCACCTTCCTCTTCCTTACCTTGTGTCCCTTGTTTCTCTGCATGGAAAAAACTAGTCTCTGTGGCATCCATAAGTGCCAGAAAAACATGCTAAAACAGAAAAGAAAGGAAATGTTTGTGAACTTCAAAAATCCTAGACACTAATGCATAAATTATATCTGAAAGCATATATAATAAGTATGATTAAATTTTATGGAAAAAACTTTTTGTTTGTTTGTTTTGGAGAGAAGAATTTACAAGTGAAGACAAGACTACACAAACATGTGGGTCTCTAAGAACACATGAGCGCTACACCTGCACGTCTGTTTTACATCACTCCCTCAACCTACCTACACTCATTCCCCTTTAAATGCTCTGATAATTTGGGGGAATCTGAGAGGCAATGGGAAATTGTTGCTCTATTCACAGAAAGACTCTTGGGAAGTCAGCAAGCCTCCAAAAATAAATGGATGGGGGAGGTGTGTGAATGTAGCTAGGACCTCAGACAATCTCTCAGTTCCCAGTTCCCTAAGGCCCAGTATGGTATGAAGATATGTAGTAGGATTCCCTCTAAAATTGTCAAGAAGGAAACTGAGAGAGCACTGAGGTTGAAAATAAGGAACAATTCACTCTCATCTTGCATGCCCTATTGAGAGAAGACCCTATGGGAATGAAGATGCCTCAGTGGATTACATCATCGATTGATGATGTCTCCAAAGACTAGATAACGTCTAATGCCTTGAGACTATACAATCTCTTAAGGACTTAGAAACAAACTTGGGGAAAGAAGGAAGTCTTGAAGGCAGTTGTCTGCTATCAAAATTTTAGAAATTAGATATAGTTTTATTAATAGAAATTCCATTCAGTTATAGAAAGATATTGAATCATGCTTTTCTGGGTTAAGAGATCCAGCCACTACATAAACCCTATAAAAATATAAAATGTTATGTAACAAAGGTCTCAAATGGAAACAGAACTATATGCATCTTAAAATTCAGTCATGCTTGGAGGATTGGTAGAATGGGTACACAAGTGTCTCACTAGGATATGCTTGAGAGATGATACCAGTAACAGCATAGTTTTGGAATTATTCAAATCTTTTCCTATGAAAAAAACTTCCCACAAGCATCCTCTAAAATCAAAGCTAAGTAACCAGATAGTCCCATAAACTCTAAAATACAAATGGGTAGCAACTAACGTCAATAGTTACAAGACCCGTGTGGTGTTAGTGGCTATGAAGGAGAAAGTAACAGGTTGTCTTATAAGCCTGAAAACTTGAAATACACAATATATTCTTATTGATAGCTCAACAAGGCCATCTGAGGATGCCAGCTAAAACTGGGAGGGATTTCAGAATACAAGAGGAGGTGAGTAAAAGATGTCCATGCGAAAGTTAAATGCTATGAATTCTAAAAGAACTAACCAGAAAAACCTAAGATAGGGGCATGTCAAAAGAACACAAGAGCTAATTTAAAGGGATTCTCACTGGCCAAAGATAGGATAAACTGAGAATAACTAAGGATAATGACTGCAGCAGAAGAAAATACATCAAATATGCTTAGATCCTTGATTTCATAATAATTTAAAAAACAAAACAATTAATTGGTCAGCTTTGGAGGATGTTAGAAAACTATTTATTTTGAGAAATGGTAAATAAAGGTAAAAATCAAACACTATCCCCTTCATATATGAACTGAACCACTGGGTGAACAACTGATGATGAAGTAAAATTTCACTTTATAGAATATTCTTGCAAATAAACAAAGAAAGAATGATACAATGTTATCATTTTGCAACCCCATTCAATTACTAGAACCAGGCATTCAAAGTCAATGACTACTAATATCACTTAAAGAAAATTTCACGTTTTTGCCTCTAAATAAAGAACATACTATTACCTATGATATATTCTTGAAAACCAACAACAAAATCAATTGTGAAGGATCACTGGGAAAACAAGATTAGAACAATGACCAAACAGATGAAAAGTTAATCATGCAAACTACAGTCACAGGGATGTATTAATAATAACCATCTAATATATCCATCTTTGCTAGGTGTTTGCATCATCTTTATTCCTCAGGGGTTCTGTTTTAATCCAGCTCCTATAGAGCTCAAAGTGCAAGGCGAGTTTAAAAGCAACATTTTGTTTTGTACATTTAAGCCCAAACTAATGAGAATGAGAAAAAAAAATGGAAGCAAGTTAAAATAATTTAACTTGAAGGAATTTGTCCTACAAGTTTACAGTTCTGGTCATTGATTCATCACAAGCCACAAGTACAAACAGCCAGTCATTCAGAATGTATGTTTGCTAGACACATGGGACTTGTTAAAGAGGTTTTTAGGAGAAATTTCTCCTTGCACTGGTCCATTGGAGAGATAAAAAGAGGAAATTTACCTACATATCTCCTTTTTATCTCTTGGTTCCCATTGGTCAATGTTTACTTCATTGGAAACCAATACCTCCCCACATCTGGTTTGTGTTATCTAGCCCTTCACAGGTCTCTTAGGAAGCAGACATGACCTCAGGTCTAACAATGGAGGCATGACCCAATGTGGATGGGGTGATGACCATGAGAAAAAAAGAAAGAGACATTAAATGAAATCTGGGAAGACGTACAGTGTTTGTTCCTATCTAGATCCCAACTTTTGTCTCCTAAATAAATTAACATTTGTGTCTTGACTAATTTATTTAGCAAAAAAAAATTATAGATCCTGTACCATAGGTCCAAGCCCCTTTCCCTGTCTAGACTCTCCCTTTAGGTGAATATATTCAACTTGATCATTTTAATTGGCTTCTAAATGTATATCCTCAGCCCACATCTCTTCCAGTATTTCAGACATGTCTAACTGCTCATTTGATGTCTTTACATTAAATGATTCCCCCAATAGCTCTCAAACTTATTAAGTTTAAAACGGACCTTTTGATTCTTTTTTTTTTTTTTTTTTCGGTACGCGGGCCTCTCACTGTTGTGGCCTCTCCCGTTGCGGAGCACAGGCTCTGGACGTGCAGGCTCAGCAGCCATGGCTCATGGGCCCAGCCACTCTGCGGCATGTGGGATCTTCCCGGACCAGGGCATGAATCCGTGTCCCCTCATCGGCAGGCGGACTCTCAACCACTGCGCCACCAGGGAAGCCCCTTTTGATTCATTTTGCTCTATTTTTTCTGCCACCATCCTGAAATACTGCAGTACATACTTAACAGGTTGCTCTGCCCCTACACTAGCTCTCTATTCATTCATCTATTCTCAATACAGCAACCAGAGAATCTTTATTTTGAATATCAATTTCTTACTTGCAGCTCTCTGACAATGGTAAAAGCTACCACTGATTGATGTCTTATTTCATGCCAGGCAGACATCAATGTATTTTATATGATTATTTTGTTCAGTCTTCTTAACAAACATAAAGGCAGAAAATAGTATTACTAAGCATGTTTTAAAGATGAAGAAACCAAAACAAGGGTATCAAGTAACTAGCCCAAAGTTACAGAATTCATACTTGGAAAAGTTGAGATTTAAGCCATGTTCTTAACCAGTATTCAATCTACCTCTCTAATGGTTTCCTATTGCTCTCAGAATTATACCTTCTTACCATGCCTTCAACACTGTGCATGATCCAGCTCCTGCCTCTCAAACTACAACTGACTGGGCTTCTTTCCCTAAGTTCTAGTCATACTTATCATTCTTCTGTTCTTTGAATGTATAAAGCTTTATCTGGTCAGATGCACTTGCTGTCATGTCCAGTTTCTATCCTTTTCCCAACTCATTGAAAGAATGGCTAATTTTCATCTTCAAAACTCTCAGTTAATTTGTCTCTCCTTCATGGATGCTTTCTCCAACTAACTCAGGTACTCTTTCTCACATCATCCTGTTCACTTCCTTTATAGCACTCATGACAGGCTGAATACTATATTTACTTCATTATTTGTTTATTGAATGTATACTCCTTCAGCATGGAGATATTTTACATTTTTATCATTGTTGACCCCCTCAACATTATACAGTGCTTGATATTGTGGGACCTACTTAAATAAATATTGTTGAATTAATAATGATATAATTATAGCTTATAAGAAATAGAGAGGATAATAGTGATAGAATTATATCAAAAACCATCCCCCAAACTATATATATGTCTTTTCCACAAAAGTGTTCCTATATAACATGCTCTGGAAATCATCTGAAATTAATTAAGTTTCTGTAGTTAAGCACTTTACTACTGCTAAAGATTTCCTGAAAGGAAAATTTTGAGACAAATTATCATCTTACAGTGAATAGACATATTAAAGTATGGATATTAGTATATAATTTCCTCTATGAAGGGTTTGGTGAATCCATGAAATTGGATACTTAGAATTAAAAAAAAGGTATATATCTTCGGGATTTCCCTGGCGGTCCAGTGGTTAAGACTCCACACTTCCACTGCAGGGGGCACAGGTTTGATCCCTGGTTGGGGAAATAAGATCCCACATGCTGTGTGGCACGGCCAATAAAATAAAATAAAATAGTAAATGTATATATCTTAAATTACAATATATGTTTATCTTATGCTGATTCTCCCAGATTTCTTTTATAATTGATACATTTCTAATTTTTCCCATATTCTAAGATTCTCATTTTCTAAAAGCATATTTGTACTCTTTTGAAATCTTATACTTGTATCTTATAAAATTAAAACAAAACAGGGTTTATCAATATTTGGCTAGGGTTTACCTTCAGAAGGGCATATTTAGAGTCTATTAGCGTATTTTATGAACTATGGATTAGAAAGACATTCATTTCCCTGACTATGGAAAAAGAGCAAATTTCTTTAAGGAAGACATGATTAAAACAGTTGCAATTCTTCTACCAGAATATTGTCTAGAAGTGTCATCCAAATTGTGCTAAAGAAATCAGTACGGGGCATTGAAAAAAAAAAAAGTCAATAAATATATGATAAATCACTCAAAGTCTATAAAGGAGGGAAAATACAAATAAATAGTAATTGAATTGTAGTTCAAAAGTAAATCAAGGAAATTCTGGGGAGATAATGATAATTGTGTCATAGTCCCTGAATCTCTCCCAATCCCAACACAAAAATAGGTATAACAATGAGATAGCCAAAAACCCATGGATAACATTTCTAATGAAACTTTGAATATCCATTAATATAAAAATACAAAGAGAAATTTGAGTGACACCAACAGTCATAAGAACTGCATGATTTCAGCATCTGTGTGGGATCAAGCAGAGGGAAGAAATAGGTCATCTAAAAATCTGAGAACAGAAAAAGCCTGGAAATAGTCAACAGATATTCACTAGAAAGCATGTAAGGTCAGATAATGAGAGAACAACAGCTGACACTGGGAGAGATTTGGCCCATTCCAACAGAAGAAATGCTCAAAAAATAAGATCACAGAACTCAGGAAAGTAAAAGGAATAAAAGAAAAAAATAATTATTTCAGAAGAAGACTGAACTAGAAGGAACACAAGAATATAAAATAACAGATTATGTCTTAATAAAAAGATTAAAAAATGAACAATTTTAAAAGCAAAGAAAATGACTCAAGAAAAAAATGAAACATCGAGTAGACAAAGAATATCTAACATACAGGTAATAGGAACCCCTGAAAAAGAAACCCATCTTTGGTTATAATTGAGCCTCTTCTCAGATAAATGTTGTGCTCTTCAGTATGTAGCTCCAGATCATAAAATTAAAAAAAAAAAAAAATAATATTGGTCTTCCCTGGTGGCGCAGTGGTTGGGAGTCTGCCTGCTAATGCAGGGGACACAGGTTCGAGCCCTGGTCTGGGAGGATCCCACATGCCGCGGAGCGACTAGGCGCGTGAGCCACAACTACTGAGCCTGCGCGTCTGGAGCCTGTGCTCCGCAACAAGAGAGGCCGCCATAGTGAGAGGCCCGCGTACTGCAATGAAGAGTGGCCCCCACTCGCCACAACTGGAGAAAGCCCTCGCACAGAAACGAAGACCCAACACAGCGAAAAATAAATAAATTAATTAAAAAAAAATTAACTACGAAAAGAGCATATTATGTTTCTGAGATCATGATCCCCAGAAAAACCAACACCAAGGCACAGTGTAGTGACTTATAAAGACTTATGGTTAGCAGACATTTGGGCCTGTCCAAAACATCCGTAAGATGTTTGGTCCATAAGATATTTTTGGTGCATGCCAAAAGGTCCTTGATATTTGCAGGACCATTTGTTCCTGTCCAAAATGTCCATTAGACATTTGGTCCACACAAAGAGGTCCTTGATATTTGGTCATATTTGGTCCTGTCCAAAACATCCCTGGAGATGTTTGGTCCATGTTAAAAGGTCCTTGATATTAGGTCCTATCCAAAACCATTTAGCATGGACCAAATATGCTCATGAACATTTTGGATAGGACCAAATGTCCTGCAAGGTGACTTACAATGGAAAGATGATTAACTTATCATCAGGCTTTTTGACATTAATGCTATGCCAGAAGAAACAATGACTAAACCAATAGCAATGAGCAATCCTACTGCCCATATCTCATGACTTAAATATTCCAATGCAATTTTGCCCATCTTTATTTGTTAGATTTAAACCTCTATCTTTGATGATATTTGATTAATTGGTTACCACTTTCTATGTTTCAACATATGTGTATCTCATTTAATTTTAAAATATATCTTCTACAATTACTACAACACATTTTAGATAATTACCAAGTAGTTATCAGGTATATAACAATGATCAATCTCACTTTTTAAAATTTAAAACGGCTTCATACAAATTGTTAATAATTCTTGTCAATTTTGTGTGTTGCAAATATCTTCTCCCAGGTTTTTGCTTATTTTCATTCATCCCCTCATGGTGCCTTTTGATAAATATAATTCTAGATTTAGTATAGTATAATTTATAAGTATTTTCATTAATGTTTAAATGTTTTCTTTAAAAAAATATAGTGAAGTCAAGGAAAAAAGAAAATAAAAACAAACACAACATAAGAAAGAAGACTGACTAATAAAACAAGATTAAGATAAGAAAAAGTAACAGCAATATTTTTGAGAAATAAATCAAGAAAAATAAGCAGAATTATCTTTATAGAAACCATGTCAAAAAATACAGATGAAGGGAAAATCTGGATTTGATAGAGGACTTCAGACTTGTATAGTTTGCAAAAAAGCTCATGACAGTACATTTAAAAACAAAATCTGCAAGATTTTTTTCCTAAAATGTGTAGAAATTTGGAAATAAAATTTGTCATAACACAATTGATCACAATATTTTTAACTTAGAAATTCATTATATTTAATCATATTAATCACCTATATCTCAACATCTATACCTTAATTAGGAACAATTTAAAATCTTATTCCCCTAGGATTAATAAAAATAAGATATCCTTTAGTAAGCATCTATTACATGCTAAAAACTACACTTGAGCTTTACATGTTTAAGAAGAATTGGTTTGGACTGGTATTTACTCAGGGAAAATACAATGTTGACCTATAAAGAAACCTTACGAAAGATTTCTAAGCAGAGAAATAGAATAGAGAAGGTGAACAATTTCCCAAATTATGCTGAAGCAAATTTACACAAACTTTTTTACTTAAGAGATAAAATTAGGCTTTGACATCAAATATGCCAATATTCAGTTCACAACTTCACCCCTTACTAGTTGGATGGCTTTGATCAATTTACTCAGCTCTTCTGTGCTTCAGTTTTCTCTTATATGAATGAATATTTCCTCAAAAAATTATTGTGAGAAAAACATGATGTAATATATTTAAATACCTAGAAAATTAGAGTAACTAATTATATCTATTATTATCATTATTGTTAATATTAAATATATCATGAAATTCTAGTCTAAGAGCTCAAAGAAAAATCTATATGTATGTACTCTGCATTGTTTGGGATTTATTGCTTCTCTGTTGAGATGAAATTTCTTCTCCACTGAAAGGAATAATTTGAAATTAATGGTATTTACTTTCTCAAAGCAGTTAACTTTAGTTAGTGCTTGAAATACTCTGCATACTCCATTTTGGCTTTCAGTAAATAAACAAAATTAAAAAAAGAAATTGCCCTTTCTCTTAAGAAGTTTACAATATAATGGGAGGATAGCACCAGAATTAACACTAGGAATGAATTACAGAAAGTAGAAAAAATAATAAAATAAATCTACAAAAGCATACAAACATGTTACTTAAGCAAACTTAAGTAGTAACAATTCCTAAATAAAATTTTGAGAGAAATGAGGTGACTCAGGATTGAATGAGTCTTTTGTTGGAATGTTCATAAATTTCAGACTTGCTTAAGAGAAAACCTTTTCCTCCAGTAAGGCAGACACAGAAAGCAGGGAGGGAAGCCAAGTTACCCAGCCTGGTATAACTCACGTAAGATTTTGATATCCAGTTTTAGATCCAAAGGGCAGAGAATAAGATTCATTATGTAACCCAAAGGTAAAAATAAAATAACAAAGGAGAAAGACCTTTAAGGAGAGAAGGGAAGAGGAGTGGTGAAATATTAGGAAAGAAGCTGAAACTGGATGATATGCAAAAGGAGTTGGCCAAAGGAGAAGGTCTGTGACAGCCTCATAGGAGAGACTCTCCCTACTACCGAATAGCCAGGCACTAACTAATCCTCACATGGAGTGGATCTGGGGAGGAGGGCTTGGAAGACAGAAAACAGAGGTCTGGGAAGGACAGAGAAAATGAACTCAGAAGGAGGAAACACAACACAAATTCTAGCTAAATTATTAATCAGAGAATTTCAACCCAAAAAATACCTAGCCAGAAAAAGTAAATTTGAACTACACTGCTCCTTAAAAAAACAAAAACTTATTTCCCCAGTATACATCCAAATATAAAGCAGTTACAAGTATAAAGTGATACCCTATCTTCCTAAAACAAATTTTTGTTCAACTTTAACATATATATATTTAGGGTATAGATGAAACGGGTAGATATCTATTTTAATATATTTACATATACATATTTAACTTCGTATATGATAAAAATGAATTTCGAAATATTTGCCCATTTTCAAGTTAATGAAACAATTGTATGCAACTCTTCCTTATGCTCTTTCTGTATCACCGTCTTGCCAAAAAAAAAAAAAAAGCTGTATTTTCATTGGAATGGCATTGAATCTTAGAACTGTATAGAAGAAATTTTCATATTTTTGGTATTTATACTTTTAATACATGAATATGCTAGTTCTATTGAGGTGTTTTTAATGTTTGGTAAAATTTTATAATTTTCTTGTGTTCGCCTAATTATTCCATACAATTTTTTTAACATCTTTATTGGAGTATAATTGCTTTACAATGGTGTGTTAGTTTCTGCTTTATAACAAAGTGAATCAGCTATACATATACATATATCCCCATATCTCCTCGCTCTTGCGTCTCCCTCCCACCCTCCATATCCCACCCCTCCAGGTGGTCACAAAGCACGGAGCTGATCTCCCTGTGCTATGCAGCTGCTTCCCACTAGCTAGCTATTTTACGTTTGGTAGTGTATATATGTCCATGCCACTCTCTCACTTTGTCACAGCTTACCCTTTCCCCTCCCCATATCCTCAAGTCCATTCTCTAATAGGTCTGTGTCTTTATTCCCGTCTTACCCCTACATTCTTCATGACCTTTTTTTTTTCTCCCTTAGATTCCATATATATGTGTTAGCATACGGTATTTGTTTTTCTCTTTCAGACTTACTTCACTCTGTATGACAGGCTCTAGGTCCATCCACCTCACTACAAATAACTCAATTTCGTTTCTTTTTATGGCTGAGTAATATTCCATTGTATATATGTGCCACATCTTCTTTATCCATTCATCCGATGATGGACACTTAGGTTGCTTCCGTATCCTGGCTATTGTAAACAGAGCTGCAATGAACATTTTGGCACATGACTCTTTTTGAATTATGGTTTTCTTAGGGTATATGCCAAGTAGTGGGATTGCTGGGTCGTATGGTAGTTCTATTTGTCATTTTTGAAGGAACCTCCATACTGTTTTCCATAGCGGCTGTATCAATTTACATTCCCACCAGCAGTGCAAGAGTGTTCCCTTTTCTCCACACCATCTCCAGCATTTATTGTTTCTAGATTATTTGATGATGGCCAGTCTGACAGGTGTGAGATGATATCTCATTGTAGTTTTGATTTGCATTTCTCTAATGATTAAAGATGTTGAGCATTCTTTCATGAGTTTGTTGGCAATCTGTATATCTTCTCTGGAGAAATGTCTATTTAGGTCTTCTGCCCATTTTGGATTGGGTTGTTTGGTTTTTTGTTACTGAGCTGCATGAGCTGCTTGTAAATTTTGGAGATTAATCCTTTGTCAGTTGCTTCATTTGCAAATATTTTCTCCCAATCTGAGGGTTGTCTTTTGGTCTTGTTTATGGTTTGCTTTGCTGTGCAAAAGCTTTTAAGTTTCATTAGGTCCCATTGGTTTATTGTTGTTTTTATTTCCATTTCTCTAGGAGGTGAGTCAAAAAGGATCTTGCTGTGATTTATGTCATAGAGTGTTCTGCCTATGTTTTCCTCTAAGACTTTGATAGTCTCTGTCCTTACATTTAGATCTTTAATCCATTTTGCGGTTATTTTTGTGTAAGGTGTTAGGGAGTGTTCTAATCTCATACTTTTACATGTACCTGTCCAGTTTTCCCAGCACCACTTATTGAAGAGGCTGTCTTTTCTCCACTGTACATTCCTGCCTCCTTTATCAAAGATAAGGTGACTATATGTGCGTGGGTTCATCTCTGGGCTTGCTATCCCATTCCATTGGTCTATATTTCTGTTTTTGTGCCAGTACCATACTGTCTTGATTACTGTAGCTTTGTAGTATAGTCTGAAGTCCAGGAGCCCAATTTGTCCAGCTCTGCTTTTTCTTTCTCAAGATTGCTTTGGCTATGCAGGGTCTTTTGTGTTTCCATACAAATTGCGAAATTTTTTGTTCTAGTTCTGTGAAAAATGCCAGTGGTAGTTTGATAGGGATTGCATTGAATCTGTAGATTGCTTTGGGTAGTAGAGTCATTTTCACAATGTTGATTCTTCCAATCCAAGAACATGGTAGATCTCTCCATCTATTTGCATCACCTTTAATTTCTTTCATCTGTGTCTTATAATTTTCTGCATACAGGTCTTTTGTCTCCTTAGGTAGGTTTATTCCTAGATATTTTATTCTTTCTGTTGCAATGGTAAATGGGAGTGTTTTCTTAATTTCATTTTCAGATTTTTCATCATTAGTGTATAGGAATGCCAGTGATTTCTATGCATTAAGTTTGTTACCTGCTACTTTACCAAATTCATTGAATAGCTCTAGTAGCTTTCTGGTAGCATCTTTGGGATTCTCTACGTATAGTATCATGTCATCTGCAAACAGTGACAGCTTACTTCTTCTTTTCTGATGTGGATTCCTTATATTTCTTTTTCTTCTCTGATTGCTGTGGCTAAAATTTCCAAAACTATGTTGAATAAGAGTGGTGAGAGTGGGCAACCTTGTCTTGCTCCTCATCTTAGTGGAAATGCTTTCAGTTTTTCGCCATTGAGGATGATGTTGAATGTGGGTTTGTCATATATGGGCTTTATTATGTTTAGGAAAGTTCCCTCAATGCCTACTATCTGCAGGGTTTTTATCATAAATGGGTGTTGACTTTTGTCGAAAGCTTTCTCTGCATCCATTGAGATGATCAGATGGTTTTTCTCCTTCAATTTGTTAATATGGTGTATCACATTGATTGATTTGCATATATTGAAGAATCCTTGCATTCCTGGAATAAACCCCACTGGACCATGGTGTATGATCCTTTTAATGTGCTGTTGGATTGTGTCTGTTAGTATTTTGTTGAGGATCTTTGCATCTATGTTCATCAGTGATATTGGCCTGTAGTTTTCTCTCTGTGACATCCTTGTCTGGTTTTGGTATCAGGGTGATGGTGGCCTTGTAGAATGAGTTTGGGAGTGTTCCTCCCTCTGCTATATTTTGGAAGCGTTTGAGAAGGATAGGTGTTAGCTCCTCTCTAAATGTTTGACAGAATTCTCCTGTGAAGCCATCTGGTCCTGGGCTTTTGTTTGTTGGAAGATTTTTAATCACAGTTTCTATTTCAGTGCTTGTGATTGGTCTGGTCATATTTTCTATTTCTTCCTGATTCAGTCTTGGCAGGTTGTGCATTTCTAAAAATTTGTCCATTTCTTCCAGGTTGTCCATTTTATTGGCATAGAGTTGCTTGTAGTAATCTCTCACGATCTTTTGTATTTCTGCAGTGTCAGTTGTTACTTCTCCTTTTTCATTTCTAATTCTATTGATTTGAGTCTTCTCCCTTTTTTTCTTGATGAGTCTGGCTAATGGTTTATCAATTTTGTTTATCTTCTCAAAGAACCAGCTTTTAGTTTTATTGATCTTTGCTATCGTTTCCTTCATTTCTTTTTCACTTGTTTCTGATCTGATCTTTATGATTTCTTTTCTTCTGCCAACTTTGGTGTTCTTTTGTTCTTCTTTCTCTAATTGCTTTAGGTGCAAAGTTAGGTTGTTTATTCGAGATGTTTCCTGTTTCTTAAGGTAGGATTGTATTGCTATAAACTTCCCTCTTAGAACTGCTTTTGCTGCATCCCATAGGTTTTGGGTCGTCGTGTCTCCACTGTCATTTGTTTCTAGGTATTTTTTGATTTCCACTTTGATTTCTTCAGTGATCACTTCGTTATTAAGTAGTGTATAGTTTAGCCTCCATGTGTTTGTAATTTTTACAGATCTTTTCCTGTAATTGATATCTAGTTTCATAGCATTGTAGTCAGAAAAGATACTTAAAACAATTTCAATTTTCTTAAATTTACCAAGGCTTCATTTGTGACCCAAGGTATGATCTATCCTGGAGGATGTTCCATGAGCACTTGAGAAAAATGTGTATTCTGTTGTTTTTGGATGGAATGTCCTATAAATATCAATTAAGACCATCTTGTTTAACGTATCATTTAAAGCTTGCGTTTCCTTTTTTATTTTCATTTTGGATGATATGTCCATTGGTGAAAGTGGGGTGTTAAAGTCCCCTACTATGAATGTGTTACTGTCGATTTCCCCTTTTATGGCTGTTAGTATTTGCCTTATGTATTGAGGTGCTCCTAGGTTGGGTGCATAAATATTTACAATTGTTATATCTTCTTCTTGGATCAATCCCTTGATCATTATGTAGAGTCCTTCTTTGTCTCTTCTAATAGTCTTTATTTTAAAGTCTATTTTGTTTGATATGAGAATTGCTACTCCAGCTTTCTTTTGGTTTCCATTTGCATGAAATATCTTTTTCCATCCTCTCACTTTCAGTCTGTATGTGTCCCTAGGTCTGAAGTGGGTCTCTTGTAGACAGCATATATATGGGTCTTGTTTTTGTATCCATTCAGCCAATCTGTGTCTTTTGGTAGGAACATTTAGTCCATTTACATTTAAGGTAATTAGCGATACATGTGTTCCTATTCCCATTTTCTTAATTGTTTTGGGTTCGTTATTGTAGATCTTTTCCTTCTCTTGTGTTTCTCGCCTAGAGAAGTTCCTTTAGCATTTGTTGTAAAGCTGGTTTGGTGGTAATGAACTCTCTCAGCTTTTTTTCTGTAAAGGTTTTAATTTCTCCATCAAATCTAAATGAGACCCTTGCTGGGTAGAGTAATCTTTGTTGTAGGTTTTTCTCCTTCATCACTTTAAATATGTCCTGCCACTCCCTTCTGGCTTTCAGAGTTTCTGCTGAAAGATCAGCTGTTAACCTTATGGGGATTCCCTTGTGTGCTATTTGTTGTTTTTCCCTTGCTGCTTTTAATATGTTTTCTTTGTATTTAATTTTTGACAGTTTGATCAATATGTGTCTTGGAGTGTTTCTCCTTGGATTTATCCTGTATGGGACTCTCTGTGAAGAGAGAGTCTTGGACTCTCTCTCAAATCCTGGACTTGATTAACTATTTCCTTTCCCATATTAGGGAAGTTTTCAACTATAATCTCTTCAAATATTTTCTCAGTCCGACCAGCAAGCTACAGTGATGGACACCCTATGCCAAACAACTAGTAAGACAGGAACACAAACCCACCCATTAGCAGAGAGGCTGCCTAAAATCATAATAAGTCCACAGACACCCCAAAACACACCATCAGACGTGGACCTGCCCACCAGAAAGACAAGATCCAGCCTCATCCACCAGAACACAGGCACTAGTCCCCTCCACCAGGAAGCCTACACAACCCACTGAACCAACCTTAGCCACTGGGGACAGACACCAAAAACAACGGGAACTATGAACTTGCAGCCTGCAAAAAGGAGACCTCAAACACAGTAAGATAAGCTAAGTGAGAAGACGGAAAAACACACAGCAGATGAAGGAGCAAGATAAAAACTCACCAGCCCTAACAAATGAAGAGGAAATAGGCAGTCTACCTGAAAAGAATTCAGAATAATGATAGTAAAGATGATCCAAAATCTTGGAAATAGAATAGACAAAATGCAAGAAACATTTAACAAGGACCTAGAAGAACTAAAGAGGAAACAAGCAACGATGAACAACACAATAAATGAAATTGAAAGTCCTCTAGAAGGGATCAATAGAATAACGGAGGCAGAAGAACGGATAAGTGACCTGGAAGATTAAATAGTGGAAATAACTACCTCAGAGCAGAATAAAGAAAAAAGAATGAAAAGAACTGAGAACAGTCTCAGAGACCTCTGGGACAACATTAAATGCACCAACATTCGAATTATAGGGGTCCCAGAAGAAGAAGAGAAAAAGAAAGGGACTGAGAAATTATTCGATACATTTTAAATGATATCTGATTTTCATTACATTTCATTTTTTAACTGTTACAATACAATTGATTTTTGAATACTGATTTTATATACAGAAAACTCAGTGGATCACCTGATTCATACTGATAATTCATGCTTATCTTCTTTTGCATTTGTAAGTAGATAGCAATTGCATTGCTTTGTATGTAGTCTTTTTTAAAAATTCATAAAAATGCTATTTGACTGCAGTTATGAGATCATCTCCCCTGGATAATTATTAAATCTATGTTAAATTTCTTCACTGCCTTTTTAAAACCATTTTTCTTTTCTTTTTTTTAAATATGAAACACTTCATGAATTTGCATGTCATCCTTGGGCAGGGGCCATGCTAATCTTCTCTTTACCGTTCCAATTTTAGTATATATGCTGCAGAAGTGAACACATAAAACCATTTTTCTTATATTGATTTAAATCTAGCACTTATTAAGGTCATTTCAGATATATATTGGTCCCAAATTCACAAGGGCTGTAAATAAGCCACTTCCGCTCTCTAAAGAATAAGCTGGGGAAATCCAGAAATGAGTTCAACACCTGAGCCATTTCAAAAGCAGGTTGACATCTTGGCCTTGGGAATAAATGGAATCAGGGAGCACAGTCCTGTAAAGGTTCTATCTCTGTCTCCTCTGACCCCTTCTTCATGTGTGTCTCACACTGTTCACTCTCTCATGAGGATTCCTCTCCACTGTCCTCAAGGTAGAAAACAAAGCCACAACAGCTCAAAGGTGTTCATTTTTTTCATCGGCCACACATTAAGACATCTTACACTACAAATCCCAAGTCCAAATATTTTTCAGAAAAGTCACAGTAACCAAATTTGGACAGAAGGCTTAACCATGGACCAATCAAATGTGGCTAATAGACAGGTTACTGTGTTTGACTCAGTTTAAGATAAGTGTTTAACTTAGACCAGTCAACTGCGGCTGGGCATCACACTGCAATGTAAGAGTTTTCTCTGCACTTTTCTAAATGCACAGATATTCCACAGGCCTGAACTACCACAATGAGCCTGAATAAGTTGCATACACATTTTTTTTAAGTTTATACCTTGATTAAGGCACATCTCTTCCTCAGTATTAATCTATTATTTTCTATTATTCAAGATTTATAGGCAATATTTAGATATAGTTCAACATTGTTGTTAATATGTATCTGTGCACAAAAGATATATTTTTCCAGTGTCTCTTTTTTGTGGCATATTTTTTTCAGCTTCTGCTGATTGGGAAAAAAATATTTATTTGAAACTCGCTTCTGTTTATCAGTCCCAATATATACAAAGAGAGGATCTTTTATTAAACCACAAAAAGCTAGATTACACAGTGGTTCCTTTCATTATAATACTGCACACTCAAAAGAAATATCAGTTCAGGAAAAGCAAAAGCAACACGGTGTATCTCCCAAGAGCATTCCCCAGTAACTACATGCAATAGTCTGTCTCAAGTCTGCTTCCAGGAAACTCAACCTAACACAGCAGATTCCATTCATAAACTACAAAAAAAAGTCCTCGAATTTTTCCCTCTACAAATGGAGATCTTTCACTCCCAGAACCACCTTCACCTTCTCTAGTCTCTCCTCCCTCGTTCCCAACTCCTCCATTCCCTAGTCCAATCCACTGTGAAATTTGTCTCTGTGATTTCTCCTTCCTCACTAGGTCAGATTTCTCAGAAAGAGACTCTGAGGTAAAGATTCACATGAAAGTGATTTTTAAGAAAAGATCCTCAACATGGGAGTGTGGAAAACATTCTGGGAAGGGATGGAGTCCAAGGAAGGGAGAAATCTCAGTAAAAGTTTCAGGGAGAGTCACTTTGGCTCAGTCCCACAGACAACTCTGCAGGCAGTGTCAGTCTAGGGCAAGAATGCTGGAGTATTTACAGGCTGCAACATCACTGCTTAAGGGTTAAGTGGGGAGGATGTCACTTCCCAGGCACTTCTGTCCTCCAGGTGCACAAGTAAAATAGTTTCCTTCAGCCTGAGGTCAACCCCCCACAGAGCCCTAGGGGCTGGCCTGAAAGCACATTGGAAGTCCAGGAGCACAAAAATGATAAAAGGATCCAAGAGGATATGAGAGGAATGCAATTGGGCTACAAATCTAGCCTCTTCTCTTCCACCTGCAGATCAATGTCCTTTCCAAAGCAAGTAAATTCAGCTCTCTAGGTGCTTCTCTATTCACCTCTCATCTATAATGCTACTTCTGCCCCAGAATAGCATAGGAATTGAACAGATTCAGAGCTCTCCTTAGTAAGAGAGATTTCTCCTTTCCTTAGTGTTAGGAAAGGGATAAGACTTTTAAAATAACATTTACATAAACTTCAGTCTGTTCCATAAAGTTTCTGATTAACTGGAAATTCAATAGATGTCTAAGTGAAATGGAAGAGGTGTTGTTTTCTGGTCAATTCAGGGTAGAACCAAATAGAAATGTATGTTGGCCTTGATTAGCTGATTGTAATAGTGTAGCACGTTTTGATGGGGATTACCCAAATAATTATCTAGAATTTCTATTTAAATTTCTTTCTACAATTTAACCTTAGTGTATGAACTTATCCACCCCAACCCTAAAAAATAATAATAATAATAAAGAGTAGTAATGAAAAGTAAAGATTAGCAATGACAACTTACAGAAAAAAACTAATTACTTCAATTTGAAGTAAAAGTCCACTTCCACAATACTAGAGGATATCATTCAATTTTGTCTTCTAGCTTTTCTTTGGAAAAGAGGAGAAATGTAATAAAATAATACCTAATTTTAAAATCCTGAAGTGAAAGGAGCTAAGATAAAAATTGTTTTCCTTTAATGAGAACAGCATGGTTAAAAACAGCTCTTTTCTATTCACTTCTCTAAAACATTCTACTACATAAAACCTGGAATCTTACTTTTATTTAAAAGATAAAGTGAAAACATTTTTTAACAGTACCCAGAAAAAGAAAGTGAGAGTGTAATTCTTTTTTTTTTTTTTTTTTTTGGTACGCAGGCCTCTCACTGTTGTGGCCTCTCCCATTGCGGAGCACAGGCTCTGGACATGCAGGCTCAGCGGCCACGGCTCACGGGCCCAGCCGCTCCGCGGCATGTGGGATCTTCCCGGACCGGGGTACGAACCCATGTCCCCTGCATCGGCAGGCGTACTCTCAGCCACTGCGCCACCAGGGAAGCCCGAGAGTGTAATTCTTAATGTGATATTTCCCAGTTTATTACTGAAAAAGTTTCCAGCCACCTGGATTCTAGTCTTGCTTCTGCCACTAAATAGCTACATGAGCTTAGACAAGTCACTTTAACTTCTCTAAGCCTCAGTGTTCTCAATAATATGATGAGTTGGACTAAACAGCATTGAAGATCATTTTCAAGACTTTAAAGAGTATGAAATATAATATATGGCTGTAACATAATGAGTCTGATTTTTAACAAATACCTAGGAATTTTAAAAACTCAAAAGTTCCTGTTTTTTAATATTGGTATGTGGAAAAACATATATTCATTCTGTTGATTTTGTTATTATACAAAATATTCTTTAATGGGGTGGGTCTTGTTTTATAAGAATTTTATTTGCTATACAAAGAAACAAGTTTGACTAATTTAAGTATATATTTTTCTTTTAAAACAAATGACGTGATGTAGCTTACTAAATTACTGTATTCACCAAAATTAACCTGGAATGAATTTTACTTATTTCAAAAAGTAACATCCATCCTCAGTGAATTAAGCTCTGCTACACTCAAAATAGCCAAAAATACTTACTACCAGTGAACGATAATTCCAAAAGCAGAATTAAAAAAAATATTGGCACTATCCTTGGCCTAAATTATTATATCAAAAGGAGAGGGGCATCCTTTGGGACATGCCCTCCCAGGAAGGAAAGTTCCTCCTTGAATGGGGGTTGAGTCTCCCACTTCCTCTCAGCAGGGCTGGCCCAGAGGTATTATGAAATGAACGAATCCTAGATGCCTCTGCCCAACATACACTCCAGCCCAAAGACCCAGAGGCCACACACCCAGTCTTCTGTTAAACCCCAAGGGCAGCCAATGAGGGCAGGTCCTTCTATATGCCAACCATTTAGTTACCCAGAAAGTAGAAAAACTCATTCTATCCACACACTGAACGCAAAGGTGAAAAAGCCTGAACTCAAGTGTTTGGAAACCCTGAAAAATAATGACTATGAGTGCTGGAGATACCTGGATAGCTAGAATAGCAGTACCCTAGAACCAAACCCACTAGGCTTGCCTTACCTACATCTGACCTACACTACTACTTCTTAATATGCTTCTTTTGGTTAATTTATTTTTTTAATTTATAGTTTTACTTATACTATCATAAAAGGGTTTGACATGCTACTTATATTTCCTAACCTACATTAAGATAAATACATATTATAATAAAAAACATTCATCCTTGAGGTCATCTGAAGGATCCCCATCCCATCTGGGAGGGTGGGAAGGAGGCTCAAGAGGGAGGGGATATGGGGATATATGTATATATATAGCTGATTCACTTTGTTATACAGCAGAAGCTAACATAACATGTAAAGCAATTATACTCCAACAAAGATGTTAAAAAAAAAAAAAGGAGATGGAGCTAAATTGGGGATTAAATCAAATGCATTACTTTATGCTTACAACTTATTCTTTTTATTCCTCAATATTTGGCTAGGTTGCTGTGAAGGTTAATTTTATGTCAACTGGACTGGGCCATAAGGTGCCCAGATATTTTACAAACATTATACTGGGTATTTCTGTAAAGGTGTGTTTGGATGAGATTAACATTTCATGCAGTAGACTGCATAATGCTGCAGATTGCTCTCCAGAATATGGGTGGGCCTCATCCAATCAGCTAAAAGCCTGAACGGAACAATAGACTGATGCTCCCCTGAGTAAGATTTTTTCCTCACTGATGGCCTTTGAACTGGCACATCACTTCTTCCTGCTTTCTACAGTAGCTTCCCGCCTTCAGACTGGAACTGGGAAAGCAGCTCTGCAAATTCTGAACTCAGCTGCTCTCATTATTGCATAAGCCAATTTCTTATTTTAAATCTCTCCATATGGAGGCATATAAATATAGATGATTATATATGGATATAAATTTAGATATTGATATCCTATTGGTTTTATTTCTCTGGAGAACCCTAGCTAATACAGTTACTACTGTAAGTGGGATAGTGAATACATTATATATTTGAAACTTTTTATTTTGAAAAATATCATGGGAAGTTAAAAGGTAGTACAGAGAATGCCTTTGTATGATACTTTTCACCCAGTTTTCCCAGTGATTACATCTTACATAATTATAGTACAATATCAAAGCAAGAATTTTGATATTGGACAATATGTGTATATAATTCTAGGTTTTTTTTGTCACGTGCAGATCATGTAATCACTACCATTGTCAAGATATAGAATTGTTCCATCATCACAAAGATTACTGTTGTGCTACCCTCTTATAATAACATCCATCCAGTTTCATTCCTCCCTCCCTAGCCCCTGGTGACAGCTAATCTGTTTTCCGTCTCTATAATATTATCATTTCAAAAATATATATATAAATGAAATTAAAGAATATATGACCTTTTGAGATTGGCTTTTTTCATACAACATAATACTTTTGAAATTCTTCCAAACTGCAGGTTTCAGTTGTTTATTGCTTTTTATTACTGAGTAGCATCTATGGTGCATATGTACCACAGTTTGTTTAACAAGTCACCTATTGAGGGACTTTTTGGTTGTTGCCAGTTTTTTATTATTACAAATAAAGCTGCTTTGAATAATTGTGTTCATGTCTGTGTGTGGACATAAGTTTGCTTTTTTCTGGGGCAAATGACAAATAGTGCAATTGCTGGGTTGTATGGTAAGTACATGTATGGTTTTTTAAGAAACTGCCAAAATATTTTCCAAAGTGGCTGCAACATTATACATCTCCACTAGCAATGTATGAGTGATCCAGTTCCTCCACATACTCACTAGTAGCTGGTATTGTCACTATTTTTATTTTAATTTTTCTAATGGGTGTGTGGTGATATTTCATAGTGATCTAAATTTGCATTTTCCTAATGGGTAGTGAGTTCAGACATCTTTTAATATCTTTATTTGCTACCTGTATATTCTCTTCAGTGAAATGAAACTTCATGTTTCTTGTCCATTTTTAAAATGTATAGTTTTGTCTTTTTATAGCTGAGTTTTGAGAGTTATGTATATATTCTGGATATGAGTCCTTTGTCAAATATGTGGTATACAAATGTTTTTACCAATGAGTAGTTTTTATTTTTATTCTCTTAATCAGGTCACTCAGAGAGCACAAATTTTTGAGTTTTTTTAAAGTCCAATTTATCTTTTTTTTTTTTTTTTTAATAGAATGTGCTTTTGCTGCCATGCTTAAAAACTCTTCCACGTGCCTTGGGTCCAAAGATGTTCTCATATGTTATCTTCTAAAAGTTTTATAATTTTACTTCTTGCACTTAAATCTAGGAGCTATTCTTTGGTAAAAGGTGTGAGGTTTAAATCAAAGTTTATTTTTTTGCCCATAGACATGCAATTATTCCAGCTCCATTTGTTGAAAATACTAGCCTTCTTCCATTTAATTGCTTTTGTGCCTTTGTCAAAAACTTGTGGGTAACAATTTTATGGGGTCATGTCTGGGTTTTCTATTTGGTTCCATAGATTTATGGATCTGTCCCTCCACTAATATGACACAGTCTTGACTACTGTTATCTATATAATGTCTTGATAACTCCAATTTTAATCTTCTTTTTCAAAATTATTTTAGTTCTTTTTCTTTTCATATAAATTTTAGAATAATCTTGTTTATAATACTGAGATTTTGGTAGGAATTATGTTAACCAATTTTTACCAATTTGGGGAGATGTTGAGATCTTTACCATGTTGAGTGTTCCAATCTATGAACACAGTATATCTCTTCATTTATTTATATAGATCTTATTTGATTTCTTTTTCATCAGTATTTGGTAGTTTTCAGCGCACAAGTCATGTTTTTGCAAATTTCTCTTTTTGAGCAATTATAAATGATACTGTAATTTTTATTTCAGGTTTCACATGTTCATTGCTAGAAATAAAAAATATAATTGATTTTCACATGTATATTTTATATCCTATGGCCTTGAACTGGCTTACCAGTTTATGGTCCTGGCTAGAACTTCCAGTAATACATTGAATAGCAGTGGCGACAGCACACATTCTTGCCTTGTTCCCACTTTTAGGGGAAAGAATTCCATCTTTTACAATTAAATATAATGTTAGCTTTAAGATTTTTATATATATTTTTATCAAGCTGAGGAAGTTCTCCTGTTTTTCTACTTTTTTGAGACTTTTTATCATGAGAGGGTGTTAAATTTTATCAAATGCTCTCTGTGCCTCAATTGATATGATCATGTGATGTCACTTTTTTAGCCTGTTAATATGATGAATTACATTGCTTGATTTAAAATATTGAATCATATTTGCATCTCTGAAATGAACCTCACTTGGTCATGGTGGTTAATTCTTCTTATACGTTGCTGAATTCTATTTGCTAATACTGTGTTAAGAAGTTTGACATCTATATTCATGTGGATATTGATCTGTAGTTTTCTTTTGTGGAGGTGTACCATTTTTATTTAGTTGTATTCAGGGTAACACTAGCACCATATAATGAATTGAGAAGTGTTTCCTTTTCTTTAATTTTTTTGGAAAAGACTGTATAGAATTGATGTTCACTCTATTTTAAATATTTGGTAGAACTCTCCTGTGACGCTATCAAAACCTGGAGATTTATTTTTTGAGAGGTTTTAAATTATAAATTCAGTTTCTTCAATAGTTACAGGACTATTTAAATAAGCTATCTCATATTAAATGAGTTATGGTAGTTTGTGCTTTTCAAGGAATTCGTCCATTTCATCTACGTTGTTAAATATACATGTGTAGAGTTGTACACAATGTCCCTTTATTACCCTTTTGATGTCTCCATGATCTATAGACATATCCTGTTTCATTCCAAATATTAGTAATTTGTGTCTTCTCTGTTTTGCTTTGTCAGTCTTACTAGAGGACAGTCACTTTTATTGATCTGTGCAAATAACCAACTTTTTGTTTTACCTATTTTCTCAAACTTTTTTCTGATTTCATTTTCTTTGATTCCTGCCCCATATTTATTATTTTCTTCCTTCTGCTTGCTTTAGTTTGCTTCCTTTTTCTAATTTCCTGATGTGGAAACTTAGACTATTGATTTAGGACTTTTTCTCATTCAAATGTAATCATTTTGTATTGTAAGTTTCCCTCTCAACACTGCTTTAGCTGCTTCCCACATTTTATTATAATGTATTTTGATTTTTATTCAGTTTAATTTGTTTCCTTTGAGACTTTTTTGACCCATGGGTTACTTAGAAGTATACTGTTTAGTTTTCTAGCGTTTCAAGGATTTACTGTATCTGTTATTGATTCTAGTTTGATTCTATTGTGGTGAGACTCTACTCTGTATAATTTCAGTTCTACACTGGCTGAGACTTGTTTTATGGCCCAGGCTATGGTTTATCTTGGTTTATGCTCTGTGGGCAATTGTAAACAAAAAGGTATTTTCTGCTGGGGTTGTGAGGATTGTTCTATAAATGTTGATAATATCCTTTTGGTTGATAACAGTGTGAGTTCTTCAGTATTTATACTGATTTCCCACCTAGTTGTTCTATGAATTATTGAGGAGTATTGAAATTTCCAATTATAAATATATTTTATATTTGATTATGTTGCTATTATAAACAGGATATTGTGGCTCATTGTATTTTTAAACAGTTTATTCCTTATATTCAAAGATGTTACTAGATTTTTTACATTTGTCTTATATCCAGTCAATTTCTGTGTATTCTTAATAGTTCTGATAGTTCTTTTAATTACTGCTCTACATTCTCTAAGTAAATCATCATTTCATATGCAAAGTACAAATATATTGACTTTTTCAATTCCTTTACATACTATTTTTTTGTTATTAACATTGGCTAAAAATTCTGGAAAATATTAAGATGGTTGCCACCATTGTACCTCACCTATAAAATTATCTTTTCCAGTAACTGAAAATGTTAATGCTTAATATGTGATATAGTGTAGAAAATATGCCACTACATAAGAAATCCATTCTGAACTCACTTTTTTAGAGTGAGGGTGCTGGAAGGGGAAGGAGAGAAACTTAGTGACTGAGATAATACTCTCATGCACCTGCAGTGATTTCTAAGGTATACTGTAGAGGGCAGGCAAAAAGATTCTCCTATTGAGTAGTATATACTGAAGTTTCCCTACTGAACTCAATAGGATTAACTGATCTCTACTGCTCCCAGACCTACTCTTTTTCTTACATCCTCTCTGTATTTTCTAATTTATGTTTGTCATTTGTTATAATGAATATAGACATATTTTTATTAGGATTGAATACTGTAAAAGGTAGTGATTCATGTATGTCATTAACAGAAAAGTAAATACTGAACAGTACAAAATGTTCTGAGCTTGTACAATGGAATCTAAAAGATGTTTACGTTTGAAAAATAAATTCATCTTCTATTTTGAAACTACTTTGCAACAAGCTCAGACCACTTTGGAAACTATTTTCCATTCTATTAATATAGGACAAGGTTAGGATGACCAGAAAGTCAAAGGATAGAGATAATTTGATCATTATGGTGGTTTTTCATAAATTTTGCAGTTATAACACAGAGTACAGATCCAGGTGAATTGGGAGAGAGAGAAAGAGACAGAGACAACGAGAAGGAAAGATAGATAAAGAGGGAGACAGAAACTCTACTAGGAAAAAACTAATCTGTGTGAGTGGTTGGCTTACTGGTGTTATAAAAGTAAACTAGCCTCTAATACTTTTAACTAAAAATTTTAACCATAACTATGGTTTAAAAAAATTGTAGACAAGTGATTCTTTATCACAATGTTGATAACTGGGTACTCTACTGGCCATAATCTTGCCATTCAAAAAAACACTTTTATATAAACAGAATGAAATATTTATTTGATGAAAAAGTACAGCAACAGGAGTCTTAAAAAACAATAATAATACTTGTATACCAACCCATTAGTTAATCTTCTTTCAATAATATTTTTGGTAGAAGAAACTTATTATGCTTTTCCTGAAAGAATGAAAGTAAATTTAATTTAAATGATCTATAGGTATATACTTTCAACACACCAATTCTCACTGGAATAATTAGGTTTTATATATATATATATATATATATATATATATATATATATATTTTAAAAGGTCAATAATTTTAAGCAAAATAAAAATTCTACTTAAAAGTCTGTTTTACAAAAATAGCTGTCCCTCAATGCAATTGTCATGTGAAATGTAGAGAAAAAATAAGCAGTCCTTAGAATAGTGCTCACTCACTTTTCAAAACAAGTTTGAGGTTCAGTGTAGCTAGGGACAACTGACATATGATAAGTAAGAATATCATTGAGGTCATATTGTATTCACTCAAGGGTGACAAGAACTCAGAGAGGAAATGCGAATCCGGCTTTTCAAAACAACCGTGGTGTTAGAAGAATACAGAATACCTGTATTAGCTCTACACATGTAAAATCATCTGAGGAAGGTACTGAAAAGGAACTCTTCTCATTTTGGGCAAATTGATCAACTCTGTAGTGAAATACCAACTAAACCAACATAAATTGTTTGTGTTTGGTGAGAGTCAAGGACTGTGAGGAATCTCATGGCTAACTAATCTTGAAGTATCTACCCAGGGAGAAAATGAGAATGGAAATATGGATAAACCAGGATTTGTAATGTATTTACTTTTTATTTATAACATATGATAGGACTTTTCAAAAAGAAATTATGTGACAGGAATATGTAAAAGGAATTATTTCCTGGCTTAGAGAGAAGCAGGAAAAAGATAAATGGAATGTCCTCCTAGGCCTGTGTAAACAACAGGATTCCCTGAGTATGATACTTGGACCAGCTTTACATGGTATTTTTAAAGATCTCCAGTCTTCCAAGTAATATTAAGGTTTCCAGGTAATCAAATGTCACACTAATGGGATAGAATGCAGGTTAATGTAAAAAAATATGAGGAGGTAGAAAAATAGTAGCTGATTTTCAACCTTTTGTGATATGTTTGTCAAATTTATTCCCAAATTTACTTACAATGAATTGCATTCCAAAGAAAGAGCTAAATCAAAGAACTACATTTTAAAAGTCAATGTAAATTTCGTACTGTTGACTAATACCATCAGGGTGGAGTGCTGACTAAATACCTGTAGGTGAAAAATCAGGAATGCTGGCCATCATAAAAAAAATTTATTAGAAGAAAAACAAATTATTCATGTACCATTATACAAAGCCAATATTTGTTCATGCTTAGACATCTTGTTTTGCTTTGGCCACTGATCCTCAGAAAAGCTAAAACTTTTAAAGGAACAGTCCTGTTCCCTATAACTCCCTGATGCTACATCTACTTACTCATGTTGTCCCTGAAGATGGAAGTAGTATAGCTCAGAGCCAAAATAATCATCTTATGGACCACAGAAGTATGAGAAGGAAGTTCTACTTAAAGAAGAAAGTTAAAGCCACATAAAGAATGCTGTTTGCTGTTGCTCTTACTGTTGGTGGTGGTAGTGGTGTGTTTGGTTTGGTTTAGTTTTGTTTTTTTTAATTCATCCTTTTCTGGAATCCTACAACCCAAGCAGGTGACATGGTAAAACAATATTTACCATAGGTCAAATAATTTTGAGTTAACTTTTTGCCTGATGAAGACTCTCCTGCTCCCTGGACTGTCCCACTTTGTGTTCATGAGAAGATATGAGTGACAGACTAGACCAGCTCTTCACTAGACCTTAGGTACAGATAATTTTCCTTTCTTTTCGTATGCTATTATTTGACTTAATTTCTACTTGGCTGTTCTGACTGTTATTATCAAATGTGAAATTAGGGTCTGGTTGTAGAGAAAAGAACCATGGAGCCCTGATTCCTGATTCCATATTTCAGGTGGGATTAAGACTTAGAATGAAAAGAGAAATCAGGTTACCACAGAGATTTGACACCATATATCTAGCTAGTAATTTGGTAATCTGCCTGGCTTTGTCTTTAACTCACATCTCTCTTCTGCCTGACACTGAGGCAGCTATAAGCAGCTAGTTGAGGATTCTAAGAATGAGGATTTCATCCATCTCAAATATAGTTTCATCTCCTTAGGTATAAGGAGACAAATGAAAATAATTTTTCTGCTTCAAAGGACATTCTAAGATTAAATGTTAGAAGCCTTTACAATTATACTGGTTCTGATGTGGTAAATATAAAATGCTAAAGTGAAAAATTCAACCTCTGGGAGATTCTGAAGGCCAGAATAGCTTTAAACAATAACAAGTGTCATATCGATATTAGTCAATTTTATTCAATTCGAAGGCAAGATATGAGGGAACTGCTATAGAGAGTCAGCATCTACCTAGAGAGAGCTGTTTGGTAATGGTGGCTCACTTTATTGTCAGTTATGTGGCCTGTGGTCATTTGTAATTGGGTTCTTGATTGACAGTGGTTGGACTGAAAATCAGGTTGGAAATTAATGAACCCAATAGCGGAAATCCACTCTTGCTTTCAAAAATTGTTTAATCAATTACAATCACTCCACACTCTCATCACTCATATAACTTACCCCTGGAAACTTACTAAACTGTGATGCAAAAATAAATAAATTATTATTTTGGAGATACTGAACATTTTTTGATGATTCCTGAACTGAAGTTACAACTCAAATGAGGAGACAAGATTAACACACCTGATATACTAACAAATAAAGTGTAAAATATTTCTGCTCTGAGATAGAACAAATGCCAGCTGACCAGACAATGATGCTGCAAAGACCTTCCCAGACTATGAGTAAAAGAATAAAAATGGGGAAGAGTAAGACGCAGAGATCACCTTCTACCCCACAGATACACCAGAAATACATCTACACGTGGAACAACTCCTACAGAACATCTACTGAATGCTGGCAGAAGACCTCAGACCTCCCAAAAGGCAAGAAACTCCCCACGTACCTGGGTAGGGCAAAAGAAAAAAGAATAAACAGAGACAAAAGAATAAGGACGGGAACTGCACCAGTGGGAGGGAGCTGTGAAGGAGGAAAGGTTTCCACACACTAGGAAGCCCCTTCGTGGGCAGAGACTGCGGGTGGCGGAGGGGGGAAGCTTCGGAGCCACGGAGGAGAGCACAGCAACAGGGGTGTGGAGAGCAAAGTGGTGAGATTCCCGCACAGAGGATCGGTGCCGACCGGCACTCACCAGCCCTAGAGGTGTGTCTGCTCACCCGCCGGGGCGGGCAAGGCTGGGAGCTGAGGCTTGGGCTTTGGTCGGAGCGCAGGGAGAGGACTGGGGTTGGCAGCGTGAACACAGCCTGCAGGAGGTTAGTGCAGCACGGCTAGCCGGGAGGGAGTCCGGGGAAAAGTCTGGACCTGCCGAAGAGGCAAGAGACTTTTTTTTCCCTCTTCGTTTCCTGGTGCGCGAGGACAGGGGATTAAGAGCACTGCTTAAAGGTGCTCCAGAGACAGGCGCAAGCTGTGGCTAACAGCGCAGACCCCAGAGACGGGCATGAGATGCTAAGGCTGCTGCTGCCACAACCAAGAAGCCTGTGTGCGACCACAGGTCACTATCCACACCCCCTTCCGGGGAGCCTGTGCAGCCCACCATTGCCAGGGTCCTGGGATCCAGGGACAACTTCCCAGGGAGAACGCACGGCGTGCCTCAGGCTGGTGAAACGTCACGCCGCCCTCTGCAGCCACAGGCTCGCCCCACACTCCGTGCCCCTCCCTCCCCCCGGCCTGAGTGAGCCAGAGCCCCCGAATCAGCTTCTCCTTTAACCTGTTCCTGTCTGAGCGAAGAACAGATGCCCTCCAGCGACCTACACGCAGAGGCGGGTCCAAATCCAAAGCTGAGCCCCTGGGAGCTGTGAGAACAAAGAAGAGAAAGGGAAAACTCTCCCAGCAGCCTCAGAAGCAGCGGATTAAATCTCCACAATCAACTTGATGTACCTGCATCTGTGGAATACATAAACAGACAACAAATCATCCTGAATTAAGGGGGTGGACTTTGAGAGCAAGATTTATGATATTTTTCCCTTTTTCTCTTTTTGTGAGTGTGTATGTGTATGCTTCTGTGTGAGATTTTGTCTGTATAGCTTTGCTTCCACCATTTGTCCTAGGGTTCTATCCGTCCATTTTTTTAAAAAATTTTTTTCTTAATAATTATTTTTTATTTTAATAACTTTATTATATTTTATCTTACTTTATTTTATTTTACTTTATCCTCTTTCCTTCTTTTTTCTTCCTTCCCTCCTTCCTCCCTTCCTTCCTCCCTCACTCCTTCCTTCCTTCCTTTCTTTCTTTCTTCTACTAATTTCCTTCTACTTTTTCTCCCTTTTATTCTGAGCCGTGTGGATGAAAGGCTCTTGGTGCTGCAGCCAGGAGTTACTGCTGTGCCTCTGAGTGGGGAGAGCCAACTTCAGGACACTAGTCCACAAGAGACCTTCAGCTCCGCATAATATGAAATGGCGAAAATCTCCCAGAGATCTCCATCTCAACACCAGCACTCAGCTTCACTCAACGACCAGCAAGCTACAGTGCTGGACACACTATGCCAAACAACTAGCAAGACAGGAACATAACCCCACCCATTAGCAGAGAGGCTGCCTAAAATCATAATAAGTCCACAGACACCCCAAAACACACCATCAGATGTGGACCTGCCCACCAGAAAGACAAGATCCAGCCTCATCCACCAGAACACAGGCACTAGTCCCCTCCACCAGGAAGCCTACACAACCCACTGAACCAACTTTAGCCCCTGGGGACAGACACCAAAAACAACAGGAACTATGAACCTGCAGCCTAAAAAAAAGGAGACCCCAAACACAGTAAGATAAGCAAAATGAGAAGACAGAAAAACACACAGCAGATAAAGGAGCAAGATAAAAAAGCACCAGCCCTAACAAATGAAGAGGAAATAGGCAGTCTACCTGAAAAAGAATTCAAAATAATGATAGTAAAGATGATCCAAAATCTTGGAAATAGAATAGACAAAATGCAAGAAACATTTAACAAGGACCTAGAAGAACTAAAGATGAAACAAACAATGATGAACAACACAATAAATGAAATTAAAAATACTCTAGATGGGATCAATAGCAGAATAACTCAGGCAGAAGAACAGATAAGTGACCTGGAAGACAAAATGCTGGAAATAACTACTGCAGAGCAGAATAAAGGAAAAAGAATGGAAGGAACCAGTCTCAGAGACCTCTGGGACAACATTAAACAGACCAACATTCGAATTATAGGGGTTCCAGAACAAGAAGAGAAAAAGAAAGGGACTGAGAAAATATTTGAAGAGATTATAGTTGTAAACTTCCCTAATATGGGAAAGGAAATAGTTAATCAAGTCCAGGAAGCACAGAGAGTCCCACACAGGATAAATCCAAGGAGAAACACTCCAAGATACATATTAATCAAACTGTCAAAAATTAAATACAAAGAAAACATATTAAAAGCAGCAAGGGAAAAACAACAAATAGCACACAAGGGAATCCCCATAAGGTTAACAGCTGATCTTTCAGCAGAAACTCTGAAAGCCAGAAGGGAGTGGCAGGACATATTTAAAGGGATGAAGGAGAAAAACCTACAACCAAGATTACTCTACCCAGCAAGGATCTCATTCAGATTTGATGGAGAAATTAAAACCTTTACAGACAAGCAAAAGCTGAGAGAGTTCAGCATCACCAAACCAGCTTTACAACAAATGCTAAAGGAACTTCTCTAGGCAAGAAACACAATGGAAGGAAAAGACCTACAATAACAAACCCAAAACAATTAAGAAAAAGGCAATAATAACATACACATCAATAATTACCTTAAATGTAAAGGGACTAAGTGCTCCCACCAAAGACTCAGATTGGCTGAATGGATACAAAAACAAGACCTATATATATGCTGTCTACAAGAGACCCACTTCAGACCTAGAGACACATACAGACGGAAAGGAAGGGGATGGAAAAAGATACTCCATGCAAATGGAAATCAAAAGAAAGCTGGAGTAGCAATTCTCATATCAGACAAAATAGACTTTAAAATAAAGACTATTGGGCTTCCCTGGTGGAACAGTGGTTGAGACTCTGCCTGCCGATGCAGGGGATACGGGTTCGTGCCCCGGTCCGGGAAGATCCCACATGCCGCGGAGCGGCTGGGCCCATGAACCACGGCCGCTGAGTCTGCACGTCCGAGCCTGTGCTCTGCAACGGGAGAGGCCACAACAGTGAGAGAACCGCGTACCACAAAATAATAAATAAATAAATAAAGAATATTACAAGAGACAAAGAAGGACACTACATAATGATCAAGGGATCGAGCCAAGAAGAAGATAATACAATTATAAATATTTATGCACCCAACCTAGGAGCACCTCAATACATAAGGCAAATACTAACAGCCATAAAAGGGGAAATCGACAGTAACACATTCATAGTAGGGGACTTCAACACCCCACTTTAACCAATGGACAGATCATCCAAAATGAAATTAATAAGGAAGCACAAGCTTTAAATGATACGTTAAACAAGATGGTCTTAATTGATATTTATAGGACATTCCATCCAAAAACAACAGAATACACATTTTTCTCAAGTGCTCATGGAACATCCTCCAGGATAGATCATATCTTGGGTCACAAATGAAGCCTTGGTAAATTTAAGAAAATTGAAATTGTTTTAAGTATCTTTTCTGACTACAATGGTATGAAACTAGATATCAATTACAGGAAAAGATCTGTAAAAATTACAAACACATGGAGGCTAAACTATACACTACTTAATAACGAAGTGATCACTGAAGAAATCAAAGTGGAAATCAAAAAATACCTAGAAACAAATGACAGTGGAGACACGACGACCCAAAACCTATGGGATGCAGCAAAAGCAGTTCTAAGAGGGAAGTTTATAGCAATACAATCCTACCTTAAGAAACAGGAAACATCTCGAATAAACAACCTAACTTTGCACCTAAAGCAATTAGAGAAAGAAGAACAAAAGAACACCAAAGTTGGCAGAAGAAAAGAAATCATAAAGATCAGATCAGAAACAAGTGAAAAAGAAATGAAGGAAACGATAGCAAAGATCAATAAAACTAAAAGCTGGTTCTTTGAGAAGATAAACAAAATTGATAAACCATTAGCCAGACTCATCAAGAAAAAAAGGGAGAAGACTCAAATCAATAGAATTAGAAATGAAAAAGGAGAAGTAACAACTGACACTGCAGAAATACAAAAGATCGTGAGAGATTACTACAAGCAACTCTATGCCAATAAAATGGACAACCTGGAAGAAATGGACAAATTTTTAGAAATGCACAACCTGCCAAGACTGAATCAGGAAGAAATAGAAAATATGACCAGACCAATCACAAGCACTGAAATAGAAACTGTGATTAAAAATCTTCCAACAAACAAAAGCCCAGGACCAGATGGCTTCACAGGAGAATTCTGTCAAACATTTAGAGAGGAGCTAACACCTATCCTTCTCAAACGCTTCCAAAATATAGCAGAGGGAGGAACACTCCCAAACTCATTCTACAAGGCCACCATCACCCTGATACCAAAACCAGACAAGGATGTCACAGAGAGAAAACTACAGGCCAATATCACTGATGAACATAGATGCAAAGATCCTCAACAAAATACTAGCAGACACAATCCAACAGCACATTAAAAGGATCATACACCATGATCAAGTGGGGTTTATTCCAGGAATGCAAGGATTCTTCAATATATGCAAATCAATCAATGTGATACACCATATTAAATTGAAGGAGAAAAACCATCTGATCATCTCAATGGATGCAGAGAAAGCTTTCGACAAAATTCATCACCCATTTATGATAAAAAACCCTGCAGAAAGTAAGCACAGAGGGAAATTTCCTCAACATAATAAAGGCCATATATGACAAACCCACATTCAACATCGTCCTCAATGATGAAAAACTGAAAGCATTTCCACTAAGATCAGGAGGAAGACAAGGTTGCCCACTCTCACTCCTCTTATTCAACATAATTTTGTAGTTTTAGCCACAGCAATCAGAGAAGTAAAGGAAATAAAAGGAATCCAAAATGGAAAAGAAGTAAAGCTGTCACTGTTTGCAGATGACATGATACTATACATAGAGAACCCTAGAGATGCTACCAGAAAACTACTAGAGCTAATGAATGAATTTGGTAAAGTAGCAGGATAAAAAATTAATGCACAGAAATCTCTGGCGCTCCTATACAGTATTGATGAAAAATCTGAAAGTGAAATCAAGAAAACGCTCCCATTTACCACTGCAACAAAAAGAATAACATATCTAGGAATAAACCTACCTAAGGAGACAAAAGACCTCTATGCAGAAAATTATAAGACACAGATGAAAGAAATTAAAGGTGATGCAAATAGATGGAGAGATCTACCATGTTCTTGGATTGGAAGAATCAACATTGTGAAAATGACTCTACTACCCAAAGCAATCTACAGATTTAATGCAATCTCTATCAAACTACCACTGGCATTTTTCACAGAACTAGAACAAAAAATTTCACAATTTGTATGGAAACACAAAAGACCCCGAATAGCCAAAGCAATCTTGAGAACGAAAAAAGGAGCTGGAGGAATCAGGCTTCCTGACTTCAGACTATACTACACAGCTACAGTAATCAAGACAGTATGGTACTGGCACAAAAACAGAAATATAGGTCAATGGAACAGGATAGAAAGCCCAGAGATAAACCCACCCACATATGGTCACCTTATCTTTGATAAAGGAGGCAGGAATGTACAGCTGAGAAAAGACAGCCTCTTCAATAAGTGGTTCTGGGAAAACTGGACAAGTACATGTAAAAGTATGAGATTAGATCACTTCCTAACACCACACACAAAAATAAGCTCAAAATGGATTAAAGACCTAAATGTAAGGCCAGAAACTATCAAACTCTTAGAGGAAAATATAGGCAGAACACTCTAGGACATAAATCACAGCTAGATCCTTTTTGACCCACCTCCTAGAGAAATGGAAATAAAAACAAAAATAAACAAATGGGGCCTAATGAAACTTCAAAGCTTTTGCACAGTAAAGGAAACCATAAATAAGACCAAAAGACAACCCTCAGAATGGGAGAAAATATTTGCAAATGAAGCAACCGACAAAGGATTAATCTCCAAAATTTATAAGCAGCTCATGCAGCTCAATAACAAAAAAACAAGCAACCCAATCCAAAATGGGCAGAAGACCTAAACAGACAGTTCTCCAGAGAAGATATACAAATTGCCAACAAACACATGAAAGAATGCTCAACATCATTAATCATTAGACAAATGCAAATCAAAACTACAATGCAATATCATCTCACACCAGTCAGAATGGCCATCATCAAAAAATCTAGAAACAATAAATGCTGGAGAGGGTGTGGAAAAAAGGGAACACTCTTGCACTGCTGGTGGGAATGTGAATTGGTTCAGCCATTATGGAGAACAGTATGGAGGTTCCTTAAAAAACTACAAATAGAACTACCATATGACCCAGCAATCCCACTAGTGGGCATATACCCTGAGAAAACCATAGTTCAAAAAGAGTCATGTACCAAAATGTTCATTGCAGCTCTATTTACAATAGCCCGGAGATGGAAACAACCTTAGTGTCCATAATCGGATGAATGGATAAAGAAGATGTGGCACATATATACAATGTAATATTAGTCAGCCATAAAAAGAAACAAAATTGAGCTATTTGTAATGAGGTGGATAGACCTAGAGTCTGTCATACAGAGTGAAGTAAGTCAGAAAGAGAAAGACAAATACCGTATGCTAACACATATATATGGAATTTAAGAAAAAAAAAATGTCATGAAGAACCTAGGGGTAAACAGGAAAAAAGACACAGACCTACTAGAGAATGGACTTGAGGATATGGGGAGGGGGAAGGGCAAGCTGTGACAAAGCGAGAGAGAGGCATGGACATATATACACTACCAAACATAAGGTAGATAGCTAGTGGGAAGCAGCTGCATAGCAGAGATATCTGCTCCGTGCTTTGTGACCGCCTGGAGGGGTGGGATAGGGAGGGTGGGAGGGAGGGAGACGCAAGCGGCAGGAGATATGGGAACATATGTATATGTATAACTGATTCACTTTGCTATAAAGCAGAAACTAACACACCATTGTAAAGCAATTATACTCCAATAAAGATTTACAAAAATTAAAAATAAAAAGAATAAAAATGGAAAAAAATGCAGATTTCTTGAACTCAACAACAACATTGATTATAACACACATCATCCAACACTAGTTTGTATTAGTGAGGACTCTACATATTTCCTTTGTCAAAGGGGTAATTTATCATAAGTATGTATACTCTGGTATCTTATGTAATGAAAGTAAAGGTCGCGTGGGAATTGCAGAGAGAGTCTATTTAAGGCTTAGGAAGAATAGAAAACAGAATTCAGTTATCATTTATTTTTTTGTGTGGTTGGAATAATTAAGATCTAGTCTCTTAGCAGGCATGATGATTATAATACAATATTATCTATTTCACTATACTGTGATTAGATCTCTGCAACTTATTTACTACTAGTTGCAAGTTTCTACCCTTAAACAACATAAGATAGAGGTGTGTTTAACTATCACTACAATGGCAATCATATAACAATATAAAAACATATCAAATCAATATGCTGTATTCCTTAAATTTACACAATGCTATACGTCAAATATATTTCAATAAAAAAAGAAAACAGAACTCAAATGGCACCAACAGGTTTGTTCTCTCTAGCTCTCTCTTCTCAGCTCCAGGTAAAGTTAGAAAAAGAAATTTAGCATCAGACTGCCCTAACTTAAGTGACGTGCCTACCCTGATTTGGCAAGTAAAATGGACCCCCCACATGGGTGGAGAGGCAAGTAAAATGTTATTCTATGAGGCAGGTTTCAAAAGAAAAAAGGCCATGCAAGAGGAAGTTAAGCATTCTCAGTAAATAAAACAGTACAATGTCCAACTTTGGGGGATAACAAAATCTACCAAATTAAACATTCTAGTCAACTGTAGAGCATATTTTAGATGTCATAAATATTAAAATGTCAAAAACACATACATCCTAGGTTTTAAAAATACGTTCGCACTAACGTTTCAGAAGCACTGAGAGTATTCAGGAAAACAATGAAGAAATAAGACTTGAACTCTAACCCGTGAAAGATGGTAAACTTTACTAGTTGAGTTGAAAGAGTAGGTAAGTGCACACACATACACACAAACCAAACCAACAAACAACAACAACAAACGCAGAAAAAAAGTATATTTTGTTCAAGAGGCATTGAAAAAACTTTTCAGAATCTGTTTCTCCTTTACTTTTAACTCAATAATATGCCTCATAGCTAAGAGTAATTCCCAGTGGAAAACAGAGGGAGTATATTTGAGGAGATTTATTTATTTATTTATTTTTAATATCTTTATTGGAGTATAATTGCTTTACAATGGTGTGTTAGTTTCTGCTGTATAACAAAGTGAATCAGCTTTACATATACATACCTCCCCATATCTCCTCCCAGAGGGAGTATTATTTGGAATTTTAAAATGGCGCACTATTTACTTGTTTTGTATTACTAATTTTCTTGGGTTGTCAAAACCGATTACTAAAAAAATACCACCTATTACAGAAGTGAATTGAAATAACAACTGATACAAGTATTGAAGTGGATGAGAGTATTATTACTGAGAGAGAAAAACTGCACTAAACAGAAAAATGTCACATATTAAGCTGCTTTTTTCTCTTAAACACTAGAAATTTTAAATCTCCTCAAATGTAGCACTTTCTTAGGTGGGAATTTCCCAGAAATATTCAGTTTGTTAGTGTAAAATCAGTGCAGATGTCAAACATCTGATGGTAGAAAAGCAAGATTATATTTAGCTTTAACTCAGACTTTTTTGGAGAACTGGATTTATGTTTACTTACAAAGACATATGTTCATTTTGAGTGTTAGTGTGTTGATGAGAAAAGAAGAGAAATATTTTAAGGTAACAATCATAAAGGCAAGAGGAATTGAAAACAAATAACATTTGTTGCTGAAATCCCAAAGATTACCTAACCCAAACAAGTTAATATGCATGAAACTATATTTTCTAGTAGATACATGACTCTAGAAAAATTGAAAAGTATCTAATATATATATTAGACCCTCTAATATAGTATGTTCCCACTCTAATATAATGTTTCCTATTTCTACCAAAACAGTCTAATAAGAAATATTATAGAATTAAACCTAATCGAGTTTAACTCAGAGTATATATTTCTGCATTTTATATGCAACTAGATCATTTAAGTGTCATGCACTCTGTTACAAAAATTCTTTTCATTTTTGTTTAGTTCCTAGCTAGCCAATGAGTAAACTATATTAGCAGGTAAAAAGTTGACATTTAAAAAAATAAGTTCCATATTATTAAGGCTTAAGTTAGATGTAGCTGGAATAAGAAACTACTTTCTTGCAATTTCAAGATTGCTAGAAAGACTGCCACTTCCCTAAATCAATCTCTACATGTTTGTTGATACCTATACTTCCTGTATAGGAGTTAATTCTTCAGCTCATGGTTTTGAATCCATTAAAATTAAAACCCACCTGGAAAGGGTAATACTTTGAGGAAATTATCAGGTAAATATCCTTCAGAACAAGGGAGTTTCAGATTAGAATGGCTATTATAAAAAAAGACAAAGGATAACAAGTGTTTGAAAGGATGTGGAAAATGGGAACTCTTATACACTATTGGTAGGAATGTAAATTGGCACAGCCATTATAGGACACAGTATGGAGGTTCCTCAAGAAATTAAAAATAGAATTACCATATGATCCAGTAATCCTACTTCTGGGTATATATGCAAAGAAATGAAAACAGTCTATTGAAAAGATAGCTGCACTTCCATTTAATTGCTGCTTACTCAAAATAACGAAGATATGGAAACAACATAAGTGTCCAATGCATGAATGGATGAAGACAATGATTATATATATATATATATATATATATATATATATATAATGAAATTATATTCAACCTTTAAAAAAAGGAAATCCTGCCATTTGCAACAACGTGAATGAATCTGGAGGACATTATGCCAAGTGAAATAAGCCAGACAAAGAAAGAAAAATATTGCATGATGTCACTTATATGTAGAATCTAAAAAGAGTGGAATTTATAGAAACAGAGAGTAGAATGATGGTTGCCAGGGGTAGGGGTGTGGAGAGCTGGAATGAGGAGATGTTAGTCAAAGGGTACAAAGCTTCAGTTATGCAAGATGAATGGGTTCTGGAAATATTAATATAATGTACAGCATGATGACTACAGTTAATAGTACTGTATTGTGTACTTGAAATCTGCTAAGAAGATAGATCTTCGATTAAGTCTTCTTAACACACACACACAATGGTAACTTTATAGAGGTGACAGGTAAGTTATTTAGCTTGATTGTGGATCTTTTCACAATGTATAAATATATTGAAACATCAAGTGGAATACCTTAAATCTATACAACTTTTAAATGTCAAAGATATATCAATAAATTTGTATTTTAAAAAATATAATCTGAATGGGAAATAACATGATGATTCTGGGATGTAAAACGGGAAGAAGAAAAATTTGGGTAGGAAAGAGAAGTAATTTGGGGAAGGAAACCTGAGAGCCTTACTCAACACCCACACGGGACTTTGATGAATCTCAGGAAATCTCAGGTTGAAGAAAACTAAGTAAGTTGCTAAAGACTACAGGGTATATTACAAGTCTTAAAGCACTCAAAACAATCATACCTAAATAATATATCATTTAGGACTATACATTTGTGATAAATTATTTTTAAAATAAAGGGAATAATAAAACAAAATTTAGGTTTGCGGTTACCTGAGGGAAGCTGGCCGAGCACTTAAGTAGTATCACTGTTATTGCCAATGTAATTAATCTTAAATTGGAAGGTGGATTCCCAGGTGTTTATTTTAATTTCATGCTTCACAGTTTTCATATACCCTTTGATATACATCAAATATTATTAACTTTTGAATGAAGCAGAGGAGAAAACTATTGTTATGTTCATACATTGCTGAGGACTGGCATTAAGCTAAAGAAGGCTAATTGTGTGCATAGGTACTGGAGAGAGGTCATGGATTTCCTTGCTTTTTTTTTTTTTTATTGGTTACATTAACGAATCAGTTCCCAAGCTGCATGCATGAGGACAGGAGGTGCTGCCATGACAAGGTTAGGAAAACTGTCTGGGAGGTAAGCATGGTAAGAACCCTGACTGAGCTCTCTGGCCCTCTGAAAACAGAAGCAGACAAAGAAGTTGAAGCTGGACATATGAATCTAGTTGAAAAGGAAATTTTCACCCTGGTGAACAATGTCAGAGCAAGGCAGTAGTTAATTCAAGAAAGAGTTCAAGTTGCAAGAATACAGAAATAACATAGGAGTTATTTCAAAGGTTAAAAAAAAGTCAATTTGTCAAGAGAATAAGACAAGCCACAGACCAGGACAAAGTATTTACAAAAGACATATCTAATAAAGAACTGTTACCAAAATATACAAAAACTTTTAAAACTCAGCAATAAGAAAATGAACAACCCAATTAAAAAATGGGCAAAAGACCTGGACAGCTCAGCACAGAAGATATACAGATGTCAAATAAGCATATGGAAAGATGCTCGAAGTCATATGTCATTAAGGAATTGCAAATTAAAACAATAATGAGATACCACTAAACATCTGTTAGAATTACCAAAATCCAAAACACTAACACCACCAAATGCTGGCAAAGCTGTGAACCAAAAGGAACTCTCATTCATTGCTGGTGGGAATTCAAAATGCTTCAGCTACTTTGGAGGACAGCTCAGCAGTAATCTTTCATCCTAAGATCCAGCAATCACGCTCCTTGGTATTTACACAAATGAGTTAAAAACTTATGTCCACACAAAAACTGCACACAGATGTTTACAACAGCTTTAATTATAATTGCACAAACTTGGAAGCAACCAATAAGTCTTTCAGTAGGTGAATGGGTAAATATACTGTGGTACATCCAGGCAATGGAATATTATTCAACACTAAAAAAAAAAGAGCTATCAAGCAATGAAAAGAAATGGAGGAAACTTAAATGCATATTACTAAGTAAAAGAAGCCAATCTGAGAAAGCTAAATATTGGAGAATCCCAACTGTATGACATTCTAGAAAAGGCAAAACTATGAAGATAGTAAAAAGATTAGTGATTTCCAGGTGTTGGGGGGAGGGGAGAAGGAGGGATGAATAAGCAGAGCACAGAAAATTTTTAGGTTGATGAAATTATTCTGTACAATACTTCAATGGTGAACACATTTATCAAAACCCACCGAATGTACAACATCGAGAGTAAACCCTTACATGAAAGGAGGACTTCAGATGATAATGATGTGTCAGTGTAGGTTCATTAATTATAGCAAATGTACCACTCTGGTGGGGAATATTGATAGAGGGAAGGCTGTGCCTGTGTAGGGTCTGAGAATATATGGGAATTGTCTGTACTTTCTACTCAATTTTGCTGTGAACCTAAAACTGCTCCATTTCAAAAAAAATCAACCTGAAATCCCTGAAGACTTGAAAAGTTCCAGGTAATCAGAAAGTGGAAAATAAGAGTATGTTGGCATCAGGAACACAGATAAGCAATCTGCACGAAAGATTCAGGTAAAAGTAAATTTTAATATTAAATCAACATTCTATCCAGCAAGGAAACACATGTTAGTCTGTAAAGAATCAAACAAAGTTTAGAGTATCTATATGAAAGTAGGTGAGCCGTGTTTAAAAAAGGATGGATAATTAATTGGGCTGAAGTAAAAAACATGAGGGAATACATATATTTAGATGCAGACCCAATGAGTATTTTCCCTTTAAAAAGCAGCCAGGCTTAAAACAGTAGGATTCCATAGAATAGTGCTCAAAACTACAAAGATTTGAATAATGGAACTAACTAGCCATTTAATATTGCCATTATAATGTGTATTCAAGAAGCAGCTTCTACTAGGTTTGAGCAACTTTGTCAGATGAGTAGAATAAATGTCAACCTCCATCTAGGACAGGACGATTCTTGTGATCCTGTTCATCTCAGAAATCTTAACTTCAGCAGGTCTGCTCTGAATAAGATTGAATCTTCCAGTGTGGAATTTTAGATACATTGTCAGAATGAGAGAATAGATTTGCTAGAGTAAGACCAACAGTGGAAACTATCAGAAGAGCTGTTTTCAATGATGATCCAAATATAAAATTATGGGATATCACTTCCAAAACATAAAGAAGGAAACAGATATCCAGGTACAGGAAGCATAGGGGGTCCCAAACAAGAGGACCTCAAACAGACCTACACCAATCCATATCTTAATTAAAATGGCAAAAGTTAAAGAGAGGATTCTAAAGGCAGCAAGAGAAAAACAAACAGTTACAAAGAAACCCCCATAAGGCTATCAGCTGATTTCTCTACAGAAACTTTGCAGGCCACAAGGGAGTGGCAAGATATATTCAAAGTCCTGAAAGATAAAACTCTGCAAACTAGGATACTCTACCCAGCAAGATTAGCATTTAGAATAGAAGGAGAGATAAAGAATTTCTCAGACAAACAAAAATTAAAAGAATACAGCAATACTAAACCTACCCTAAAACAAGTGTTGAAGGGTCTTTTCTAGATGGAAAAGAAGCAAGAATCTAGGAAAGGGAAAATCACAATAGGAAAGGCAAATATATAAAATGATTGAAGATCAATTAAATAATCTAGTACACAGACTAAAAAAACAATCAAAAAATTCTGTGAAACCGATTGTAACTACATGAACAGCAAAAGGGTAAACATGAAGATGTAAAATAGGACATCAAAATCACAAATGTGGAGGAGGGGAGTAGGAAAATGGTGGTCTTTTAGAATGTGTTTAAGCTCATATGATTACCAGTCTAAAGCAAGCAGATATAGTTATGGGTTAACATACTTGAAAATCAGGGTAATCACAAATCAAAAACATACAATAGATTCCAAAAAACAAAAACAAAAAGAAAGGAACACAAGCATAATACAAAAGAAAACCACAGAAAGAAAATCAAAAAGAAGAAAGGAACAAAGAATAAATACAAAATCAACTGGGAAACAAAGTTTAAAATGGCAGTAAATACACACTTACCAATAATTACTTTAAATGTCAGTGGACTAAATGCTCTGATCAAAAGACACAGAATGGCAGACTGGATAATAAAACAAGAACCTACAATGTGCTGCCTACAAGAGACCCACTTTAGGGCAAAAGACACATACAGATTGAAAGTGAGGAAATGGAAAAAGATATTTCATGCAAATGGAAATGACAAGAAAGTGGAGGGTAGCAATACTCATATCAGACAAAATAGACTCTAAAACAAAGACCATAAAGAAAGACAAAGAAGGACACTATATAATGGTAAAAGGATCAACACAAGAGGAGGATATTATATTGTTAACATATATGCACCCAATACAGGATTACCTAAATACATAAAACAAATACTAATGAACATAAAGGGAGAAATTGATGGGAATACAATAATAGTATTGCAAGTCCTAGCCACAGCAATCAGACAAGAAAAAGAAATAAAAGGTATCTAAATTGGAAGAGAAAAGGTAAAACTGTTACCATGTGCAGATGACATGACACTCTATATAGAAAACTCTAAAGACTGCACACAAAAACTACTAGAACTGATAAATGAATTCAGCAAGGTAACAGAATACAAGATTAATATACAGAAATCTGTTGCATTTCTTTACACTAACAATGAAATATCAGAAAGGGAAAGTTAAAAAAAATCCTGTTTAAAATCACATCAAAAAAATAAAATATGTAGGAATAAACCTAACCAAGGAGGTGTAAGATTTACATGCTGAAAACTATAAAACACTGATAAAATAAATCAAAGATGATTCAAGGAAATGGAAAGATATCCCATGCTCTTGGATTGGAAGAATTAATATTGTTAAAATGGCCATACTACCCAAAACAATCTACAGACTTAATGTGATCCCTATCATATTACCCATGACATTTTTCACAGAACTAGAACAAATAATTCTAAAATTTATATAGAACCCCCAAAGACCCAGAATTGCCAAAGCAATCCTGAGGAAAAGAAGAACCAAACTGGAGGCATAATCCTTCCAGACTTCAGACAATACTACAAAGCTACAGTAAACAAAACAGCTGGCACTGGCACAAAAACAGACATAGAGATCAATGGAAGAGAATAGAGAGCCCAGAAATAAACCCACACACCTATGGTCAATTAAAGTTTGATGAAAGAGTCAAGAATATACAATGGAGGAAAGACAGTCTCTTCAGCAAGTGGTGTTGGGAAAGCTGGACAGCCACATGTAAATCAATGAAATTAGAACATTCCCAGACACCACACACAAAAAATAAACTCAAAATGGCTTAAAGACTTCGATATGACATGACACCATAAAACTCCTAGAAGAGAACACAGTCAAAACATTCTCTGACATAAATTGTAGTAATATTTTCTTCGATTAGTTTCCCAAAGCAAAAGAAATAAAAGCAAAAATAAAAATTGGAATCTAATCAAATATAAACTTTTGCACAGCAAAGGAAACCATAAACAAAATGAAAAGACAAGCTACAGACTGGGATTGAATATTTGCAAATAATGCAACCAACAAGGGCTTAATTTCCAAAATATTCAAACTCAATATCAAAAAACAAACAACCCAATCAAAAAATGGGCAGAATGGGCTTCCCTGGTGGCACAGTGGTTGACAGTCTGCCTGCCGATGCAAGGGACACGGGTTCGTGCCCCGGTCCGGGAAGATCCCACATGCCGCGGAGCGGCTGGGCCCGTGAGCCATGGCCGCTGAGCCTGCGCGTCCGGAGCCTGTGCTCCAGAATGGGAGAGGCCATGACGGTGAGAGGCTCGCGTACCGAAAAAAAAAAAAAAAAAAAAAAAACTACAATGAGGTATCACCTCACACTAGTCAGAATGCCATTATCAAAAAGTCTACAAATAATAAATCCTGGAGAGGGTGTGGAGAAAAGGGAACCCTCCTTACACTGTTGATGGGAATGTAAATTGGTGCAGCTACTATGGAAAACAGTATGGAGGTTCCTTAAAAAGTAAAAATAGGATTATCAGATGATCCAGCAATCCCACTCCTGGGCATATATCCAGAAGAGATGAAAACTCTAATTTGAAAAGATACATGCACTCCAGTGTTCATAGCAGCAGTAATATAATAGCCAAGACATGGAAACAACCAAAGTGCCCATCAACAGATGACTGGTTTAAGATGTGGTGCATATATTTATACAAAGGAATATTACTCAGCCATAGAAAAGAATGAAATACTGCCATTTGAAGCAACATGGATGGAACTGTCATTCTAAGTGAAGTAAGTCAGAAAGAGAAAGACAAATATTATATGATATCACTTATATGTGGAATCTAAAAAATAATACAAATTAACTTATTTACAAAACAGAAACAGACTCACAGACATAAAAAACAGAATTATGGTTACCAAAGAGGAAAAAGGGGAGAGGGATAAATTAGGGGTATGAGATTAACAGATACACACTACGATATATAAGATAGATAAACAACAAAGGTGTACTGTATAGCAAAGGGAACTATATTCAATATCATTTAATAGCCTATAATGGAAAATAATCTGAAAAAGAATATGTGTGTGTGTGTGTGTGTATGTATCTGAATCGCTTTGCTGTACACCTGTAACTAACTTAATATTTTAAATCAACTATATGTCAATAAAAATAAAATTAAATTTAAAAAATTTTCCACCTTTCCAAAATAAAACAATCTGAATGAGACAGTTGCATATATGCTGGTAAGGCCACAAACAGCATAAAATCTTTAAAGATTAATTCTCTCAATACCAACACTATTTCCTAATAAACTTTATTATTTTAAAGCAACGAAGTAACCAATGCTTAAGTTAAGGCAGATATGGTAATAATCACTCCACAGAGTGTGGAATATGGTTTGGTCTGAAGTACATTTCCCTAAATATAAATCCTCCAGGAAACTGTTGCAATAAGTGAATGAGTGGATTTCACTTTTTATAGAGTGTGTCCATACCCTCAACAGTCATCTGACAGCAAGTGTCACCCCTCAGCATTTTTCATTCTGTATCATTTTTCTTCCATTCCTCTCTCTCTGAGTTAACTGCAACATCATCACTGTAACAAGGTATCATTTTCTAGATGCAATCCTTTCTTTTACCAAGAACTTTTTCTTTTGCTTGAGGGAAAGCATTGAAAGATTATTTAATACATAAAAGTTCTTGTTTCTTCTGCAAAACTAGAAACAATAGAAAACATATGTTTTACAAAAATTCTCAGGAATTCCCTGGTGGCACAGTGGTTGGGAGTCCCCCTGCCAATGCAGGGCACACAGGTTCAAGCCTGGTCTGGGAAGATCTCACATGCCGCGAAGCAACTAAGCCCGTGTGCCACAACTACTGAGCCTGTGCTCTAGAGCCCGCAAGCCACAACTACTGAAGCTTGGGCACCTAGAGCCCGTGCTCCTCAACAAGAGAAGCCACCGCAATGAGAAGCCTGAGCACCGCAAAGAAGAGTAGCCCCTGTTCGCCACAACTACAGAAAGCCCGCGTGCAGTGACAAAGACCCAACACAGCCAAAGATAAATAAAAATAAATAAATTAATTTTAAAAATATGTTAAAAAGAATTCTCAAATTGCAATTGTAACACTGGAAAAAAACAGTAACTATGTTGTGTATGAATTTATAAAACAATCTTTACTCAGGCTAAGGCCAAACCTGAAGCTTTGTACTCTCACTCTTTAAGTTGATTTTCTAAATATCTAATTAGCATTCATGTTGGCTGATTCATGTAACCTGGGTAGAACTTTATAGTCAAGAACTAAGCATAAAGTAAGACAGTATTCTATTCAGAAGTAACTATTTCTTTGACCTGGACAAAAAATATGTATGGTGATGTTAGAACTCAATTTAAATTCAGATCACATAAAACAAGTATAGTGACAAGTTATACAAACTTCCTACAAGAGGGTTAGTTTGTTGCCAAAACTGAATTTTTAAAAACCAGAGTACTTCTCATGCATCAGTTTTTTAAAAAAATATTTCAACTGAATAAGAACAAAACTTACACAAAAGTGTTCTTAAGAGTTTGGAGAGTGGGAAGTAAAGGAGACAAGAAATAGAAAATAGAACAGAATCATTTCTTGAGTCTCCTTATGCAGGTTTTGCTGATTCTATAGTGAGTCAGAAAACGAAAAAAAAAAAGAAATAGTTACAGACTCTGTGATACTTTTTATTTTTTTACATCTTTATTGGATTATAATTGTTTGACAATGTTGTGTTTCTGCTGTACAACAAAGTGAATCAGCTATATGCATACTTATGTATACCTATATCTCCTGCCTCTTGAGCTTCCCCCCTCACCCTCCCTATCCCACACCTCTAGGTGGTCACAAAGCACCGAGCTGACCTCCCTGTGCTATGCAGCTGCTTCCAACTAGCTATCTATTTTACACATGGTAGTGTATATATGTCCATGCTACTCTCTGAATTCATCCCAGCCACCCCTTCCCCCTTGTGGACTTGTCCACAAGTCCATTCTCTACATCTGCATCTCTATTCCTGTCCTGCCACTAGTTCATCAGTACCATTTTTCTAGATTCCATATATATGTTAATATACGGTATTTGTTTTTCTCTTTCTGACTTACTTCACTCTGTATGATAGACTCTAGGTCCAACCAGTTCACTACAAATGACTCCATTTCATTCCTTTTTATGGCTGAGTAATATTCCATTGTATACAGGTACCACATCTTCTTTGTCCATTCATCTGTCAGACATTTAGGTTGCTTCCATGTCCTAGCTATTGTTAATAGTGCTGCAATGAACATTGGGGTACATGTATCTTTTTGAATTATGGTTTTCACAAGGTATATGTTCAGGAGTGGGATTGCTGGGTCATACAGTAATTCTATTTTCAGTTTTTTAAGGAAACTCCATACTGTTCTCCATAATGGCTGTGTGATATTCTTTTTAAAAACACATATCCTTGGGCTTCCCTGGTGGCACAGTGGTTAAGAATCCACCTGCCAATGCAGGCGACACGGGTCCATACCCTGGTCTGGGAAGATCCCACATGCCGTGGAGCAACTAAGCCCGTGTGCTACAACTACTGAGCCTGTGCTCTAGGGCCACAAGCCGCAACTCCTGAGCCCACGAGCCACAACTACTGAAGCCCGTGCGCCCTAGAGCCTGTGCTCCACAACAAGAGAAGCCACTGCAATAAGCCCGCACGCCACAACAAAGAGTAGCGCCCGCTCGCCAAACTAGAGAAAGCCCGCACACAGCAACGAAGACCCAATGCAGCCAAAAATAAATAAATAAATTTATTTAAAATAAAACAAAAACCACATAACCAGTACAATACTTCTGTTATCTGAAAGACTTTTCCCCCAAACACCTGGAACTTCTTACATTGGAAAGGGTCCAACGTTGGCACCTGCTATCTCAGAGCCGTGATTGGGGCTGTGCAGCAGGAATGGGAACAAACCGCTGATGGGGGGGTTGTCGGAATGTGAACTCTCTCGGGTACTCCCTCTCGCCAGAGCTGAGTAGATGGGTGACGTATTTGTATATATTTGCTAGCTTGCAACTGCCAAATGTCTCTCAGTTAATAAATGAATCCATGGAATAGACATATTTAGAGAGAGATCTAGAAAGTATTATGTATGATTCACCTTTTAAGCCTGAATATACAGGAGGAGTTTGTAAGAAATGAAAATAATGTCTTCTAATATTCTCAGTTACATGGTTAAAAAAATCTAAATTCACAATTTTCTGTGGTAAAATGTATTATCCTTAAATAGCTAAATAAAGCCCAGTACTAGAATTTTGACACTTTTAAGAAAAAGATCAAATTATTCCAAAAATACCATTCCATAAAATATTAAATAAAAATATCAACAAAACTTTTATCATGTTTAAAGAAACTGGCCAAAATTAAGGTCAAGTTTATTCCAATCATCTCATTTTCTTTTACCCCACGAGATACCAAAAATTAGAATTAAAAAACATTTTTTTAATTAAAAATTGTTTGAGACAGAACAAAATGTCTCGGGACTTATTAGACTTTCCCAATCTATTCTAATCCATAAAATACCTACTAATATAATTACCTTTCTATCTCTCTCCCTACTTGGTATATCTATAGTACATTTTAAAATATAGTGTACTGGGCTTCCCTGGTGGTGCAGTGGTTAACAATCCTCCTGCCAAAGCAGGGGACACGGGGTCGAGCCCTGGTCCGGGAAGATCCCACATGCCACGTAGCAACTCAGCCTGTGCACCACAACTACTGAGCCTACGCTCTAGAGCCCGCGAGCCACAACTACTGAGTCCATGTGCCACAACTACTGAAGTCCGCATGCCTAGAGCCCGTGCTCCGCAACAAGAGAAGCCACCGCAATGAGAAGCACATGCACTGCAGCAAAGAGTAGCCCCCACTCACCACAACTAGAGAAAGCCCGCATGCAGCAACGAAGACCCAATGCAGCTAAAAATAAATAACTTATATATATATATATACACACACACACACACACACACACACACACACACACACACACAAAATAAATAAATAAATATAGCATACTGTCTAAAGTCTACTAGATTTCTCTTGCCTAGAGTGATAATGGATATTCATGACACTGGCCCTAAGATTCTCAATATTACTTCACTACTAGTCAGTGCTCTTGGAACACACATGAATTGGGTGTTCAAACTGTTCATGAAAAGGAAGTTAATCTGTCCACATTGGTCAGTTTTCTTCTCTTCTTAGCATGTTGCATGGATGCTATAGAAAGAATATCACAAACAGTCTGAAGATAGCCAGAACACCCAAATTAATGACAGCATTTCTTTGCAACACCTTAAAGTATTCCAGAGAATATATTGTGATATCTCATTTATTTTAAATGTCATTATTGATACAGAACATTCATATCAACATAAACCCGTATAAGGTATAACAGTTTCTTACAGGATATGGGGACCTGAATTTGAAGAGGTCACTGTCCGAGATTGAAAAATCACTCTAAAATGAGAAACTAGACACTCTCATAGTAACTCATCCTTAGAGATGATTTGTAAATATGTTGCTGCTGGTTGAGATGAAGTTTTTCTCAGTCTCCATCAAGAGGATCAAGTTATATTCACAAGAAGCTGTGAACGTAACATGTTAAAGTAAAGAAATTAGTCATTCAGTTATAGTGTAACCTAACTGACTTAAAGGTGATCCAAAGTGCAAGCTTGGGCCAGTGTCTCTTCAGCCCAGAAGGGATGCTGCCAGATGCAAAAGAGAATCGTAGTTCCTCTTTTCCAAGCAGAAGCCTACAAGGAAAAGGGAATAGGAAGCTAGCATAATCAGATCAAACCTTTCACTAATATCATCTAACTCTCTTTCCACTGGTTCTATATAAACCAAGCTACCTTTTTGCATTTTCATGTAAATTTTTTTTCTGGGAGAGAATGTGCTGACCAGCTGTATTTCCTTCCTCTTGGCCGATCTACTTCTAATTATGAATTAATGAACGAGGCTTTCTGGCTTATAATGAGTTTCATTAGCATGAGTCAGCTCCCCTGAGTCAGATCAAGTCTGTGTTTAATGATGGGATTGAGTTTCTGGCCTCACAAAACTGAAAATCTAGTCTCTAAGGACCACCAGCCCAACAAAGGTATCACATGCCTAGGGACCATACCTGAATTTCCAACTGGCCTTTTAACATGTCTCTTTAAGTGAAAAGAAAAAAAGTACTTAAAAAGCAGGCAATTCCTTTTTAAAAGCTCAGAAAAAAATGTTACGTAAGAGGGTAGGTAGGCAAATCCTAAGGGAGAGGCCCTCTAAACTCCATTTTGGTCCTCTCATTTGGCCTGTCTGAAAGTGCAGAGTGAAGCACAAATTTAAGCATTTAACTACTGAATCACATCAACTCAGGTACTTAGATCTCCGTCAAATCAGGTCACAAAACCTGCATGTCTGCAAATATAAGAGGGTTTGGGTAGTCATTGCTTACCTCATCAGAGAATTACAACTGCCCATCTTATCTGCCTAGATAGACAAAAACTTGTTCCCTCTTTGGTAACTATAGCCAAATGTTTAAAAACTACAAAATAAAATTTAGAAAATGGCCATCTGTTCTTTCTAAGTTAGGTCAATGTGGAGATTCTTCAACTGTCCAAGGTGAGAAATTATATAAACAAATATTTAGACTATACACAGCCACATTACGGTTTTAAAGACAATGCATTCTACACATGTGGAAACATGTGAGGAAAACCTCATATTAGAGATTGAATGGTTTTAGGAAATAAAAATTCTCATATTTCTAGATTGGGAAAGAGGCAGAATTTCCAAAACAACAGTATATGATATCATATGTACTTAGTGCAGAAAAAAAACTATAATACTCACATTGATCTTTTGATCAATCTTGATGTGATGATGATCTGATCAAAACATGACCTGATAAAAAAAGCATCTTTTCAAGCAGAAAATCTGTCATTCTCTCTTCCTAATTTTCACCTATGGTGTGTTCTATGCTAGAAAAATATATTCTCTGAGAGCAGAAAAAGGACCGAGGTCTTCTGCTTGCTCTCTGAAATCTATCATGGTGAACACTGGGATGGTTTGGCTACCCCATGGTCAAGTTCTAGACAGCAATAATGCAGTGTAGTTTTCCATAAGTATGAACAAAAACCAGTATTAAGTCTTTGGAGACCAGATTTTAACACTAAGATAAGATATGTATTATGTTCTCAGCAACCCAAGAGGCACAGAAACCAATCAGACATACTGAATGTAGTGCTGGCTCTTCTCTACATATCAAAAACAATGTTGTTTCATTGGCCTACTAGAACCTATTTTTGGAAATGCAGGCTGGAAAATATGTTAAATAGCCATAATCACATGGAAAATAATGCTGATACTGTTTTATTGGAAGCACTATTTACTTACAAAAAATATTTTGAATAAGCTGAAAGATACAATGGTAAAATACGTTTGAAAGAATTATTTAGAATTCCCTTTTCTCTCAAGATTGCTTAAACTATTCAGGGTCTTTTGTGGTTCCATACAAATTTTAGGATTGCTTTTCTGTGTTGTGCAAAATGCTATTGGAATTTTGATAGGAATTGCATTGAATCTGTAGATCACTTTGTGTATTATGGGCATTTTGACAACATTAATCCTTCCAATCTATGAACATGGAATATCTTTCCATTTATTTGTGCCTTCTTCAATTTCTTTCCTCAGTGTTTTATATTTTTCAGTGTACAGAACTTTCTTTTTATTCATTTTTCCTTTTTTTTAGCTTACAAATAAAAATTTATTAAGTATATGTTAAGCACGTTAGCCAACTGTTCACCATATATTTTTTTTTTAATTGAGGTACAGTTGTTTTACAAAGTTGTGTTAGTTTCTATTGTACAGATCTTTCACTTTCTTGGTTAAATTAATTCCTAAGTATTTCATTCTTTTTGATGCTTTTATAAATGGAATTGTTTTCTTAATTTCTTTTTTGGATAGTTCATTGTTAATGTATAGAAACACAACTGATTTCTGCATGCTGTTTGTATCCTGCAACTTTACTGAATTTGTTTATCAGTTCTAACAGCTTATTGGTAGTCTTTGGGGTTTTCTAGATATAAGATCATATATTCTAGAAACAGAGACAATTTTACTTCTTCCTTTCTGATTTGGATGCTTTTTGTTTCTTTCTTTCTTTCTTTTTTTTTTTTTTTTTTTTTTTTTTTTTTTTTTTTTTTTTTTTTTTTGCCTTATTGCTCTGGCTAGGACTTCCAGAACTATGTTGAATAGAAATGGTGAGAGCAGGCACCCTGTTTTGTTTCTGATCCTAGAGGAAAAGTTTTTAGCTTTTCACCATTGAGTATGATCCTAGCTGTGGGCTTCCCATAGATAGCCTTTATTATGTTGAGGTACATTGCATCTACACCTAATTTGTTGAGAGTTTTTTTTTCATGAAAGGATATTGAATTTTGTCAAATGCTTTTTCTACATCTATTGAGATGAGCATATAATTTTTATCCTTTGTTTTGTTAATGTAGTCTATTACATTTATTGATCAAGAGAACAAACCTGGAGACATCACATTTCCTGATTTCAAACTATATTACAAAGCTGTAGTAATCAAAACACTATGGTTGTGGCACAAAAAGACACATGATCAATGAAACAGAATAGAGACCCAGAAATAAACCGATGCATATTTGGTCAATGAATTTTCAACAAAGACTACACAATGGAGAAATGATAGTCTCTTCAATAAATGGAAAACTTAATAAATGGATAAATGAAGTTGGGGAAACTGGATAGCCACATGCAAAAAAATGAAACTGGACACCTATCTTACACCATACACAAAAGTCAACTCAAAATGAATTAAAGACTTAAATGCAAGAAGTGAAACTATAAAACTCCTACAAGTAAACATAAGGGAAAAGCTCCTTGACACTGGTCTTGGCAAGGATTTTTTTGGATTTGACACTAAAACAAAGACAACAAAAGAAAAATAAGTAATTGAGACTATACCAAATTAAAAAGTTTCTGCCCAGCAAAAAACAAACAAACAAAAATCAATGAAATAAAAAGACAATAAACAAAATGGAGAAAAAATTTGCAAACCATATATTTGATAAGGGGTTAATATCTAAAATACATTAAAAAGTCATAAACTCAATAGCAAAACAAAAACAAATAACCTAATTAAAAATGGGCCAAGGCCCTGAACAGACATTTTCAAAAGAAGATATACAAATGGCCAATAGGTATATGAAAAGGTACTCAGCATCATTAATCATCTAGGAAATGCAGATCCAAACCAAAATGAAATATCACCTCACACCTGTTAGGATGTCTATTATCAAAAAGACAGAGATAATAAATGTTGGAAAGGATGTAGAAAAAAGAGAACCCTTGTATACTGTTGGTAGGAATGTACATTGGTATAGCCATTATGGAAAATGGTATGAAGGTTCCTCAAAAAAAAAAAAAATTAAAAATAGAGCTACCAGCAATCTCACTTCTGGGTATATATTCAAAGAAAATGAAATCACTATATTGAAGAGATATCTGTACCCCCATGTTTGTTGCAACGTTATTTACAATAGCCAAGATATAGAACAACCTAAGTGTCTGTTGACAGATGAATGGGACAATGTGAGACACACACACACACACACACACACACACATACACACACACACACACACACACAATGGAACATTATTCATCCTTAAAAAAGAAGGAAATCCTATCATTTTTGCAAATGGGTGAAACTGGAGGACATTATGCTAAGTAAAATAAGGCATACAGAAGAAAACAAACACTATATGTTATCACTTATATGTAGAATCTTGAAAAAAAAAAAAAAAGAGTTGAGCCAGAAACTAGAATAGTGGTTGCCAGGGGCTGGGGGGTAGAGGAAATGGAGTGAGGTTGATTAAAGGGTACAGACTTTTAGTTATAAGATGAATAACTTCTAAGGATCTCTTGTACAGCATGGTGACTATAGTTAATAATACTGTATTGTAAAACTGAAATTTGTTAAGAGATTAAATCTCACCTAAAAAACAAAAATAACTATGGGAGGCGATGGATATGTTTACTATTGATACTTTGACTGTGGGAACCATTTAACAACACATATGTCAAATCATCACATTGTACCCTTTAAATGTTCTATAATTTTACTTGTCGATTATACTTCACTAAAGCTGGAAAAAAATTTAAATCAAATAAAATTCCCTTTTCTGATTATCATGGTACATTTCTCCAAGCCTTAGAATAGTTCATGCTAAATCCAAATCTCCTTTCCTCATGGGGATGATGCTGAATCAGGTCAAGTGGAATAAGAGGATTATAGATGTATTTCTGCTAATGGATTTAGCAATCTGGCCTTAATCATTTTGAATCGAACAAGTCAAGATAAGAATTATTGGGTGAAGGTGTGGACATGATATTAAGAACAAAGAAAACTGTCTGACAGTGGTGTTATATGATTTATTAAATACGCACATGCATATATTTCTAATATGAGTGTAAGCTATACTAGGGTCATGACAATCAGTAAAGATTTCAGTTCACTAATAGTTACAAATGTTACGATTAGTGTGTGAAATATAGTGTAACGATGAACTGTTACTCTGATGACACACCATTATGTAGATAATATAAGCAGCAAGAAGAGCTGTCTAGACAAGGAAAAAATTAACTAAATGGTTAATTTAGTTAAATTTAGTTAATGGTTAATTAATTAATTAAAAAATTAACCATTACCACAATGAAGAGGACTGGACTAGTGCTGCTGTAAAGTGTGTGAATCAATGGTCTCTCTAAAAGAAAGAGGGTAGCCAGGAGTTCTTATTCTAGTCTGCTTGTGATTATAGCACATTTTTTTTAATGGAAAGAAGTCATTCCCTGAATTTGAGTTGTAGATAGTGAAGATGCACTGCCCCCAGGTGTCTGTTCTAGGATTTACTGGACTAAGAAAAGAATTATTTTTATTTGCTCAAGGCAAACAGTCCTTCAAGAAAAAGCCATTTGTATTTTTTGTCATCATATTTTAAATTTTTACTGGAGCTTTGGTTCTTTCTTCAGTTGTATCACAAAAGATATAATTGAAGATACTGAAAGAGCATGTTCCTCTTGAAGAGAACTGAAGAAATTGAAGAAACAATTATAATTTCAGGTATATTTCAATGGAAGTTCTTTATTTGAATTTCTTTATCACACAAGTATAATAGGGCACCTATCAACATTGCAATCTTTTAGGTAAAGATGCTGAATTGTGTTGAACACCAACTATCTTAAATCAGATGCCAGAGAAATAAAAAGTATAACTTCTTTTAAAAATCTAACACTCCTAGGACATTTTATCCATGCACCAAATTATATATTTGAAGCCATATATATACATATACATATGTATATATATGGCTAAAAATTCAAAAGTTAGATCAACAGTAATATATACTGCCTTTTTAAATGTGTGTAATATCATATTTTTCTAAATACTTTCATGTGCATCATAACACCTAATTTCATCTTGGAGTCTGGAATCAGTAATCTGGCAAAATGAGTCAGACATGTTCCAAAGAGGGAATAGCATTGTAGTATTTTAAGTATATATTCAAATGCTAATACTCAAGACTATTACTTCGTAATACAGACCCATAGAAAATGAAAAATTCCACCTACATTTTATTCTCCAGAAAAAGCCACTACTGCACCCACTTCTTCTAAGGACACACAAGTATGAGAATAATTGTAAAATCTTGCCAACCCACTTAATTTTTCTTAAAAGGCAGTTCACATTATCTCTAAGAAGTGTGCAGAGATAAAATTAATGAAATTTAATTTTTTAAAGTTGCAAATGTACCAAAAAGTTGTTAATCCTAGATACATATACAGGTACAATAAGAAAGGCCAAATGGTCCTTGCTCATTTAGTTACTTGAATTTGAAATGAAACAGGCATGAACGTCTACCCTTATTGACTGAAGTGCAATCTTTGACCATGGTCAATATATGTCAAAGGTTGTCCCCACTGGGTTTATCAACTAGTTTCAATCCAGAACTCTACTTCAATCTCTCAGCTTTCAATTTTATCCTCACCTGACAAGAAAGAATCTAAAATTTGTTGCTCAAAGGAATAACAAATATAAGTTTGCTTCATAGTCACATTATATAACTATTTACTAAGTGCTTAAAATGTACTGGAAACTCTAGTTTCTTTGTAATATAATACAGATCCTCACATTTCTCAAATGTAAAATATGAATGATAATAATTTTGCATTTATCTTTTAAAACTATTTGTTAGAGTGAAGTAGTTAAAAACTGATAAAATGAGAAGTCCAATAAGTACAAGGTTATATCCAAATTAAAAGTTTTATAATTAGAGGACTTAAGCTCTCCCTTTCTGTGGAAGTCTCAAACTGTAATTCAGAAAGCCTAAGTGGGAAGTGGTTGTGATATTTGACTATTTACAGTTTAAAACTTTTGTAAAATAAAATAACATAAAATATCTTAAACAACCCAATAGAAAAATACATTATGATTATGATAGGTAAGTCACAAAAATATACCAATAGCCACAATTACAAGAAAATGGTGTTGAATAAATCAAGAAAATGCAAATTGAATCAAGATGAGCTACTTACATTTTTGTTTTTGTTTTCCACAGCACAAGGACACATATTAGAATAGTGCATAAGAGCCACAGCTGGCCAGGGAGTTCTTTTTTTTTCTTTTTTGGAGAACAATTAGATAATATCTATTAAAACTTAAATATGCGTAAGCTTTGATAGAACAATTCCACTATCAGTAATATCTTAAAAAGTGTATAAAAGGATGCTTACTGCAGCATTGTTTGTTGAAGTGAAAAAAGTTGGAGACAATATAAATATCCATTAGTAGAGGAGAGTCTATCTAATTAATACATTAGAACATTCTAATGTATTCAAGTGAGTGATATAAAGAAAATTTTCATATATTGAATAATATGTAAACATCTCTAAGAAATACTGTAAATTAAAGATAATGAAAGAAAATCATGGGGAAAACATATTAATAAAACAGATCCAAACATACACACATATACATACTGCTGTGCTAGTACTATGCATGTGCTAGATTAAAAAAGAGAGAGAGAGAGAATACACAAACTAAACCATTACCCTGAAAGGGAAATTGGGAATTGGATGATAACAGAAGGGGAAATTCTCAAATTTTACATACATACTTACAGTACTTACATATTGTACAATAAAAATAGATGTGTATCATTTGAGAAAAATTAAACCAGACAGATGGGACTGAGAGAGGCACTGGGCTCCATTTTATTCATTCAACCAACAGAGTTGTTATTAATTAAGATCTCTTAAATTGTATTCCTTTATTATAAACAATTACAAAAATTATCTTAATCTTTTTATTTAATCTCATAAAACATGTGCTTTAATGATTTAAAAAAAAGAGATAAAGAGGGACTTCCCTGGTGGTCCAGCAGTTAAGACTTTGCCTTCCAATGCAGGGGGTGAGGATTCGATCCCTGGTTGGGAGTTAAGATCCCACATGTCTCTTGGCCAAAAAACCAAAACATAAAACAGAGTAATATTGTAACACATTCAGTAAAGACTTTAAAATGGTCCACATCGGGCTTCCCTGGTGGCTCAGTGGTTGAGAGTCTGCCTGCCGATGCAGGGGACATGGGTTCATGCCCTGGTCCAGGAAGATCCCACATGCTGTGGAGCAGCTGGTCCCGTGAGCCATGGCCGCTGAGCCTGCGCGTCCAGAGCCTGTGCTCCGCAACGGGAGAGGCCACAACAGTGAGAGGCCCGCGTACCGCAAAAAAAAAAAAAACCAATGGTCCATATCAAAGAAAAACATCTTAAAAAAAAAAGAGAGATAAAGAGAGAATAAAACAAAGATTAAGTATCAGGACTATACTAAAAGTTTTTCTTCCCAGGAAGAATGAGTACTTTTGTTTATTTATCTATATTTTATTCATTTATCCATTTATTAAACATTTTTTAAATATGTCCTAAGTACCTGGCTTCCTGCCTGCCCTTGGACACAGCCAGATAGAATAATTGCTAGTCTTTAAGGTCCCACAGGTTAGTGAGAGAAAAAGCTATGAAACTTTGCCCTGCAATATCAGAAGAAATCTGTGTGAGCTTAAAGACAATTCTGAGTTCTTCAGGAGGATCACAATAGGGAAGGACATCTATATATGAAAGCAAAAGGGACATGAAATGGCAAGACCTACTCTGCTTTAGCACCATTACTTTGTCTAAGGATCTAAAGAGTAACCGAACACAGGGAGGAGACAAATAGGTTGTGTGGGGGTGGACTGGTTGTGGGAGGTATGGATACCAGAGTGGAAAGAGAGGGGTAGGAGCCAAGTCATGTCAAGATGTATTAATAAATGGTCTTAGAAAACAATGAGATATTGGGTAGAAGGAGGAGGAATGATGCTAAGGTTTCCATCTAAGATAATTTTTTGGATGTTAAGACCAAGAACTAAATGGTATAAGCAGGTAGAGTAATGAGTTTTGGAGAAACATGAGTTTTGTTTTCAATATGGTAAATCAAATGTCTCTTCAGAGTGAACCATAGTAAGCAGGTGGACACAAGGAAATAAAACTAAAGAAAAGGGTAGTACTGAGAATTATCAGTATGTAAGTGGTAGTTTATGTCAGAGTGTAAAATGGTGAGCCAAGTTAAATAATATAAGGTAAAATGGGAAGGGAGTAAAGAATGGAGTTCTGAGCAAAAGCAACCAATATACATAGGATACATTAGAAAATACCTACAAAGGAAATAAAATGAATTAGTCCTCAAAACAAATTTCCTAACAGCTATTGAAAAAACTGTAAGATTAATTAAGAAAAGGAAGTAAGGAGGAAAAGAGAGCGGTAGCTAGCTAGTGAGGTCCCACTGACCCTAAACTAATAGTATCCGATTTCTAGGAAAAGAAAGCAGACATACAACCAAAATTAAAGGAATCTGATGTGCATTGACCAGGAACTTTCAAGCCCTAGGGTCCCTACAGGTAAGAGCTTTTCTTCATGTGAGATACTCATGTGTTTAGTAATACACATGTTTTATGTATATAGTTTTTATGAAGTCAAGGAGAAAAAACATAGAATAAAAAGCCTTTGAAGTTCCTTGAATTATTCCAACTGAGATTCATCCTTGTGATCTGTGATCTTATTTTCTCATTTCTCAGTTTTCAGTTATTATAAAGTAGGCAAAGGTATTCATGAAATTGAAACATGAGTAGAGAAGAAAATTAATAAATCACTATAAAATTTACATAATCTTGTTTGAATTAAATAGGTCAGTTTTCATCTATATCAGTTGTATTCATGATAAATACATAGCTCCTTTCATATAACAATCTAATGTTGTGTTTGCTTAATACAAAACATACAGTCTTGATTTATAGCCAAGATCCTTCTATGTTTTAATAGAAAATAGTGAAGAACAATCCAAAACTGTAGTCATTCAACAAATTTGAACTCCCCTCAACATTTTTGAAATGACTTGGCTAATATTTAATAATAATGATTCATCAGCTAGAGTTAAGCAAATGACCAGCCTGAGAAACAAATCTATGGTCCTGAATTATATTATTATTTTGGAAAATGTGCTATAGCATAGCATAATGGTTAAGAGTACATATTCTGAATTTAATCTGCTCTCTAATTTTGGCACTACTATTAAAAGTTGTATGCTGTGATCAGGTCATTCACTGAACTTCTCTAAGATCTGGCTTCCTTCTAAATAAAACAGAGGTAATTGTAATATGTACTCCATAGTAATATTGGGAAGAATAAATGACAATAAAGAAGGAAAGAAAGAGAGAGAAAAAGAAAGAGAAAAAGAGAGAATGAGAGAAAGAAAGAAAGAAAGAAAGAAAGAAAGAAAGAGAGGGAGGGAGAGAAAGAGAGAGAGAAAAAAGAGGGAAGGAGCATCCCTGACGATATTATTCCCTTAATCATGTTATCTATGATAATGATTACATGATGATGATGATGATGCAATACCCATTCTCCGACATGTGTAACTGCATTGTTTTCTGGAACTTGGCATTGGCACATGTCCACATAACTACTCGCAGTGGTACAATCAAAATAAAATACTTTGGCAAATACAGAAGGTATACAGTGCTTACTTTTCCTAACCCATACTATGTAATGAGGTCATTTGAAGATTATTGTTTGAATCATCCCAGTTCAGAAGCTCCTGTGCTTTTTGTGTGAGCTCTTAATTCATAGTGTAAAAACATATACCCACACAAAAACCTGCACCTGGATGTTTATGGTAACTTTTTTACAATTGCAAAATTATAAATCATCCAAGATGTCCTTCAGTGGGAGAATGGATAAACTACAGTACATTCAAACAATGGAATATTACTCAGGGCTAGAAAGAAATGAGATATCAAGCCATGAAAAGAAATGGAAGAAACTTAAATTCATAAATTTAAGTGAAAGAAACAAATCTGAAAAAGTGACATACTGCATTATTCCAACTATATGACATTCTGGAAAAGGTAAAATCATGGAGACAGTAAAAAGATTGGTGACTGCCAAGGGTCAGGTAGGGAGGGAGGAAGAGTAGGCAGAACACAGAATGTTTAGGGCAGTGAAACTACCCTGTATGATTCTACAATGGTAGATACATGTTATTATATATTTGTTGAAACCCACAGAATACACACCAAGAGTGAACCTTAATGTAAACTGTGGACTTAGTGTGATAATGATGTGTCAATGGAGGTTCACTGATTTTAATAAATGTACCACTCTGGTGTGGGATGTTGATAGCCGGGGAGGCTGTGTCTGTGTAGGGACAGAGGGTATATAGGAGCTCTATTTTCTGCTCAGTTTTGCTGTGAACCTAAAACTACTCTTAAAAATAAAGTTTATTTTTAAAAAATGGATAATAAAAGAATTCTACAAATAACTCTACCCCAAAACTTGATAACTTAGATAAAATGGACAAATTCCCTGAAAGACTAAAATACCAAAAGTATTTCACACAAAAGGTGAAATAGATAATCTGAATAGACCTATATCTGTTAAATAAATTGAATCAAAAAAAAAAGAAATTGAATCAATAATTAATAACCTTCCGTACGAGAAAGCATCAGGCCCAGATGGTTTCATTACTGAATTCTACAAAACATTTAAGGAAGAAATGATACTAATTTCCCACAATCTCTTCCAGAAAATACAAGCAGGAGGAACATGTCCCAACTCATTCTATGAGGTCAATAATACCCAAATGTCAAAAGTAGAAATAGCCATTACAGAAAGGAAAACTACAAATCAATATCCCTTATGAACACAGGTTAATATTAAAATATTAGAAAATTGAATACAATAATGGATAAAAAGAATCATCCACCACAACCACATTTATTCCAGGTATGCTAGGCTGGCTCAATATTCAAAAATCAATCAAAGTAAACCAATACATAAACAGGCTAAGGAAAAAAATTGCTTGCTTATATCAATCAATGCACAAGAATCATTGGACACTCAATCATGACAAAAACTCTCAGCAAATTAGTAATAGGAAGGGATTTCCACAACTTGATAAAGAACATCTATAAAAAATACCTACAGCTAACATTATTATTAGGATGAAACACCTGACGCTTGCTCTCTAAGATCAGCAACAAGGATATCCCCTCTTACCCCTCCTATTTAACATTTTACCAAGACCAAAAAAGAAATAAAGGAAAGAAGGAAAAAAAGGATACATATTAGAAAGTAGGAAATAAAACTGTCTTTATGTCATGTGACATAACTGTCTGTACAGAAAGTCCAAAAAAACTACCAAAAAAAAAAAAAATCTGAAACTACTAAGCATGTACAGCAAGGTCTCAAGATATAAGGTTAGTGTAGAAAAGTCAACTAATTTCCTCCAAAAAATTAGAATTTTAAATAAAAAACTATTCACAAAAGCAACAAAAAATGAAATACTTAAGTATAAACCTAACAAAATAATATAAAATCTGTATGCAGGCAACTGCAAAACACTGATGAAAGAAATGAAAGAAGACCTAAATAATATAGAGATATTCTGTGTTCATGGATTGAGAGATTCAATATTGCTAAGATGTCAATTCTTTCCAACTTGGTCGATACATTTAATACATTGTTAAGATGTTAAGTCTTCTCAACTCCATCTACAGATTCAATGCAATTCCAATCAAAATCTCAGAAAGCTATTTTGTAGATATCAACAGGCTGATTCTAAAATGTATATGGAAAAACAGGTCTTAGAATAGCCAGCCCAATTCTGAAGAAGAACAAACGTGGAGAACTCACATTACCTAATTTCAAGACTTGTTTTAAGCCATAGTTTTCAAGACAGGATAGTATTGGCAGAAAACAAGACAGGAAGGAAGAAAGGAAGAGAGAAAGAGCAAGAGGGGAGGAAGGAAGGGAGGAAAGACAGACAGAAGGAAAGAAAGAAAGAGAGAGAGAAAGAAAGAAAGAAGGAAAGAAAGAAAGAGAAAGAAAAAAGAGAAAGAGAAAACAAAAGGAAAAGGAAAAGAAAAAAAAGCCACACACACATAGATCAATGGAATAAAATGGAGAATCCAGAATTCAACATCCACAAATATATTCAACAGATTCTTGACAAAGGTGCAAAGACAATCCAATGAATGAAGTAAGTACAGTCTTTTCAATAAATGGTGCTGAAACAATCAGATGTCCATATGCAAAAGTAAATAAATAACCTAGACAGAGATCTCATACCTTACACACACACAGATACACACACTCAGAATGGATCATAGATCCAATTTAAAATGAAAAATTATAAAATTTCTAGAAGAATATGTAGGAGAAAAATCTAGGTAAATTTGAGTTTGGGGATGAGTTTTTAGATATAATACCAAAAGCATGATCCATGAAATAAAAACTAGGTAAGTTAGACTTTATTAAAATTAAAAACTTCTGCTCTGCAAAAGTCATTGTTAGGAAAATGAAATGACAATGCAAACTATGGACTGGGAGGCAATATTTGCAGAAGATACGTGACAAAGAACTGTTATCTAAAATATGCAAAGAACACTTACAACTCAGCAATAAGAAAATGAAAAACATGATTAAAAATTAAGCAGAAGACCTGAACAGATATCTCACCAAAGAAGATATGCAAGATATGCTTATGCAAATAAGCATAAGAAAGGGTGCTCCACAACATTTCTCATTAAGGAAATTCAAACTAAAGCAACAATGAGTTCTATTACACACTTATTAAAATGGCTAATTCCAAAACCAGACAAAGCCAACTGCTGGCAAGGATATGAAACTCTCATTCATCGCTTGTGGGAATGCAAATGGTACGACCACTTTGGATGACAGTTTGGCAATTTCTTACAAAACTAAAAGTGGTCTTATCATAGGACCCAAAAATTTCATTCTTAGGCACTTACGCAAATGATTTACACATGTACATTCACATAGAAATCTACAGCAGATGTTTAGAGCACCTTTATATATGGTCTTTAGTTAACAATAATGTGTCCATGTTGGTTTGTTAATTGTATGACAAATATACCATATAATGAAAGATATTAATAATAGAAGATATTGGGTATGGGGTATACAGCAACTCTCTGTACTAACTTTGCACCTTTTCTGTAAATCTAAAGCTACTCTGAATTTAAAAGTTTATTTTAAAAATTAGCTTTGACATGGGATATAACCTTTTTTTTTTAGAAAACATTGAAATCCTAATGATAGTTATTAATGACTATAATCCTTAAATCCTAATCCTGGGTAATATTGGTCTATCTTTACTTATTGGGAGCCAATAACCCAGCTTAGTTAAATTCTTGAGTAACTTAAGTTCAGGTCTGACTCAGCCTTAAAATATATGCCCTTAAAATTCTACCAACCTATTTTGGCACCTCTACGGATAGAAATACCCAGCAATGAAATCACTGTACTATAGGGGGAAGACAGGCATTCATTCATTCAGCAAACATTTTATTTAAATATTATGTGCCAAATCCTGTAGGAAGAATATGGGTAAAAGATGTTATGTCCTCCTGAAATATAAACATAACAAAGAGAGTATAAACTTGCTCCCAGCTATCTTCCTAATAATATGAATACCTCAACATAATTAAGGCCATATACGACAAACCCACAGCAAACATCATTTTCAATGGTGAAAAACTGAAAGCATTTCCTCTAAGATCAGGAACAAGACAAGGATGTCCACTCTCGCCACTATTATTCAGCATAGTTTTGGAAGTCCTAGCCATGGCAATCAGAGAAGAAAAACAAAAAAAAAAGGAATACAAATTGGAAAAGAAGATGTGAAACTGTCACTGTTTGCAGATGACATGATACTACACATAGAGAATCCTAAAGATGCCACCAGAAAACTATTACAGCTAATCAATGCATTTGGAAAAGTTGCAGGATACAAAATTAATGCACAGAAATCTCTTGCATTCCTATACACTAATGATGAAAAATCTGAAAGAGAAATTAAGGAAACACTTCCATTTACCATTGCAACAAAAAGAATAAAACACTGGGCTTCCCTGGTGGCACAGTGGTTGAGAGTCTGCCTGCCAATGCAGGGGACACGGGTTCGAGCCCTGGTCTGGGAAGATCCGACAAGCCACGGAGCAACTGGGCCCGTGAGCCACAATTACTGAGCCTGCGCGTCTGGAGCCTGTGCTCTGCAACAAGAGAGGCCGCGATAGCGCGATAGTGAGAAGCCCGCGCACCACGATGAAGAGTGGCCCCCGCTTGCCACAACTAGAGAAAGCCCACGCAAAGAAACAGAGACCCAACACAGCCATAAATAAATAAATAAATAAAATTAAAAAAAAAAAAAGAATAAAATACCTAGGAACAAACCTACGTAGGGAGACAAAAGACCTGTATGCAGAAAACTATAAGACACTGATGAAAGAAATTAAAGATGATACCAACAGATGGAGAGATATACCATGTTCTTGGATTGGAAAAATCAATATTGGGAAAATGACTCTACTACCCAAAGCAATCTACAGATTCAATGTAATCCCTATCAAATTACCAATGGCATTTTTTACAGAACTAGAACAAAATATATTAAAATTTGTATGGAGACACAAAAGACCCCAAATAGCCAAAGCAGTCTTGAGGGAAAAAAACGGAGCTGGAGGAATCAGACTCCCTGACCTCAGACTATACTACAAAGCTACAGTAATCAAGACAATATGGTACTGGCACAAAAACAGAAATAAAGATCAATGGAACAGGATAGAAAGCCCAGAGATAAACCCACGCACCTATGGTCAACTAATCTATGATAAAGGAGGCAAGGATATACAATGGAGAAAAGACAGTCCCTTCAATAAATGGTGCTGGGAAAACTGGACAGCTACATTTAAAAGAATGAAATTAGAACATTCCCTAACACCATACACAAAAATAAACTCAAAATGAATTAGAGAACTAAATGTAAGACTGGACCCTATAAAACTCTTAGAAGAAAACATAGGAAGAACACTCTTTGACATAAATCACAGCAAGATCTTTTTTTATCCACCTCCTAGAGTAATGGAAATAAAAACAAAAATAAACAAATGGGACCTAATGAAACTTAAAAGGTTTTGCAAAGCAAAGGAAACTACAAACAAGACGAAAAGACAACCCTCAGAATGGGAGAAAATATTTGCAAACAAATCAACGGACAAAGGACTTATCTCCAAAATATATAAACAGCTCATGCAGCTCAATATTAAAAAAAATGGAACAACCCAAACACAAAGTGGGCAGAAGACCTAAATAGACATTTCTCCAAAGAAGACATACAGATGGCCAAGACGCACATGAAAAGCTGCTCAACATCACTAATTATTAGAGAAATGCAAATCAAAACTACAATGAGGTATCACCTCACACCAGTTAGAATGAGCATCATCAGAAAATCTACAAACAGCAAAGGTTGGAGAGGGTGTGGAGAAAAGGGAACCCTCTTGCACTGTTGGTGGGTATGTAAATTGATACAGCCACTATGGAGAACAGTATGGAGGTTCTTCAAAAAACTAAAAACAGAATTACCATATGACCCAGCAATCCCGCTACTGGGCATATACTTAGGGAAAACCATAATTCAAAAAGACACATGCATCCCAATGTTCATGGCAGCACTATTTACAATAGCCAGGTTATGGAAGCAACCTAAATGCCCAGAGACAGATGAATGGATAAAGAAGTTGTGGTGCATATATACAATGGAATATTACTCAGCCATAAAAAGGAATGAAATTGGGTCATTTGTAGAGATGTGGATGGATGAAGAGACTGTCATACAGTGAAGTAAGTCAGAAAGAGCAAAACAAATATCGTATATTAATGCATATATGTGGAACCTAGAAAAATGGTACAAATTAACTGGTTTGCAGGGCAGAAATAGAGACACAGATGTAGAGAACAAACGTATGGACACCAAGGGGGGAAAGTGGTGGTGGGGGGTGGTGGTGGTGTGATAAATTGGGAGATTGGGATTGATGTGTATAAAATGGATGACTAATAACAACCTGCTGTATAAAAAAATAAATAAAATAAAATTCAAAAAAAAAAACTATTGAAAAGCATACATCAGTAAATTCTACGCCTTATTTGAAGAATTTAGTAGGCACAGTAGTTTGAGATGTGATAATTTAATGTCCAGAAAGACTAAGAAAATCTGAAAGATACCATGTATGAATTCAAAGTATAGTGAAAATATTTAAGGTAAACTTAAAGAACTTAAAAATTATTAAATATTTTAGAAATGATGTAGTCTTAATGCCACCATTTAATAGAATACATATAATCACCATTTAATAGAATACATATAATAAATAAAATATTTTTGTTTTTAAACTTTTATTTAAACTTAAAGAGATGGTGGAAATAGTTCTTAAATTTTACAGATTTAGATTTTATGTTCATTCAAAGATATAGGGTGTAAATTTCAGAGGCTTAAATATTATTTTAATTTAAATATACTGAGTGTGAAATAAATAATAAAGTGTTCAGCATTAAGAATTATAGAATCTCAACATTCTCACCCAAATTTAAAGGACTGACAATGTCAAGTGTTGATGAAAATTTGAGTAACTGAAATGTCCATGCATTGATAGCAGAAGGTAAAATGATAAAACCATTTCAGAAAACTACTTAAATATCTAAAAAGGATCAACATAATATGTATCTCAAAAATTCTTTCATAAGGATATATGTCCAATGGAAATAAGTATATGTACACCAAAATATATGTACAAAAACTGCAATAACCAAAACATCCATCAAAAGTTGAATAAATGCATTTTTGTTTATTATTTGTGCATTCTAAACAACAAAGAAAAAGAATGAACTACTGCCATATGCAATGACATGGAGAAACCTCACAGACATAATGTCATGGTAGAGTAGAACTGATAACAGGCTAAAACTCAAAATACTGTATTCAGATTTTCAGATGTTGGACAACAGGTAGCAAAGGGAAAAAATGAAATGAGCCCCCAGAGTGCCCCATGACTAGTGGTACTCTACACTCAGTGATGGACAACAGTGCAAAGAGAGTGATGGTCTCACTGAGTTTGGAGACAGAAATTGGAATTTGGGGGCTGCAGAGGAGGCTGGGAAGGGTACCAGAGAGAAACGATCTCCAAAAGAGAGAACTAGGGGTCTAATTATAGTGATCATATGATTAATCATCTAAACTAGAACACTTTGGGGAATGAAAGGCCATGCTATTAATAATTATGCCAGGACAAATCCAATCTGTCTTTAGCAAACAGATATAATCAACCCACTGCCATTCTCCTTGTTCCCACAAAGAATTTCTGTTGAAGGTTGGTCCTGAACATTTTTTGAAACACACGGGTTGCCTCTGTTGGAGGCTCTTTTCCTGCCAGACCCAGTTGTGGGGTGCCTCCTGCTGTCTGTCTTCACAGTGCACCTGGTTTATATGCATATGTGCAGTCACTGTTGACTGAAACTCCCTAATGGGTTAGAGATTCTGGCTTGAACAAACTTGCAGCATCACTCACATACTTTACCAAAATCAGCTTCTATGAATCTTTTTTAAAGGGTTGTGATGGTTGCCAAATTTTATGAATATACTAAAAACAATGAATTGTGCACTTTAAAAGAGTAAGTTTCACAGTGTTGAAATAAATTTCTAGGTCCAAGATGGAGCCACTCCTGCCTGGGGTGCCACGACAACACCAAAACTTAGATAACTTTCATGTCGCTATAAATCCTCCATTTGACCAGAAACACAGTATATCCAGTTAGCCAATCCCAAACACCAAGCCAACCCTGGACTTTATACTTGCTTCCTTGTTCTTAATCCATTTTCTACTTTTCTTATCCTTGTATCTTTTTCTTTACCCTATAAAACTGTCCCATTTTGCAGTTCTCTGGACCCTTGGGAACCAAGACTGCTCAATTCATGAAGTATTAAATAAAGTTTATATTTCCTAAAGTGTTTTAAATCATTGTGAATGAGGATATATGAATCTCAGTAAGGCTGTTAAAAATGTTTAACTTGTGTTGGGTATAAAACCCTACCCCAAAGCTTCTACCAAGTGATTTTAGTTTGGGATCCTCATGAAATCTCCACCTCAGTCATGCTGTTCTAACTTTGGATCTCAGAAAGTGCTAGTAGTGAATCTCAGAATTTCTCTCCCATAAGGTCAGCTCTAGCCTTTGTAAGCAACTCGGTGCAGTAGCCATTTAGGAATACCAAGGGGTATAAAGCAGTTGTTTTCAAACCTTAGGATGTGTTCAACAGCAATATCTGGAGGACTTATTAAAAGGTAGGTTGCTTGCTCCCACCAACTGAGTTTCTGATCCAGTAAATATGGGTGGGGCCTGAGAATTTACAATACTAACACTAATACTGCTGGTCTAGCCACTACTCTTGGAGAACCACTGAGCTAAGCCTTCCTGTATCAAAAAAATTTCACTTATAACCTTCCACCAGGTGTCTATTTGCCTTATATTTGCAAAACTAAGAGCAACTCAAGTGACCCATCTCAGTAAAAAAATTATACATACATACATATATATATATATATATATATATATATATATATATATATATATATATAAAATAGCATCTGTAAGTTATCATTTTAAAATTGAACCTGCAAAATTGAACCTGCAAAGGAAGGGAAACATACTTCAGGTGAAGAATGAGAAATTCAACCTGTGGTGACACTGAAACATCTAGGAGAAGATGCTGTTGGAGGTTTGTGAACTAGGGTTTAGTTGAGAGGAAAGTAATAAATAGTTCAGATATTGAGCATGAGTTTCTTTTGAACAGTGTTTCAGTGGAGGACAACTGAAAGCAAAGACTGTGCTTGCAGGAAGCTCCATAGGTAGGGGCAGGAAGAAGTATTAAGAAAGAAGGCAGGAGAGTGGGGAATTTAGAAACAAAAGCAGGCATTGTGAGAGCAGGCAAAGCCATGTTAGTAAGTCAGGCATTCCCAACGTGGTAAGAGATACTAGGAAAATGTGGCCTGAAAAGGGATCCTTGAATTTTTAAAGGAAGATAAAACAAGGTAATTTTGGAGCTGGCAACAATCCTGATGATGATATAAGGCAGAGTTTTTAAAAATATTTGCCCATCCCCCTCAGTCAGTAATACATTTTATATATATTCAACAAAACACCCTGCAAGTAAAACACAAAACTGAAAGTTTAAAGAAATTTATTTTGCTATTTTCTACTTCACTTGGTCAAGCAATGGGTCATGACATGAACTTGGAAAACCATTGGTCTAGGGTAACCTACTTATTTCACATAGATGGGTAATAATGAAAAGGTATATGATAATTACAAATCCCAGACTCGCATGAAGGATATCTGACGCCTAGCCCAGTGTAAGGCCAATTAAAGGATCCCATCTGTATCAGTCAGTTCTCCAGAGAAACAAAAACAATAATATAGAGAGAGATATATTTAAGAAGAGATTTAGTATAGGAATTGGTTGACACAGTTATTGAGGCTAAGTCCCAGATTCTGCCATTTGCAAGCCGGAGAACCAGGAGTGCTTGCTGGTGGTATAATTCGGTCTGAGTCTGAAGGCCTGAGAATTTGGTGGTGTGGTAGGGTGGGGGTGGGGTGAGAATTTTTGATGGTATAAGTCCCAGTCTGAGTCTGAAAGCCAAGAACCAGGAGCATCAATGTCAGAGGGCAGGAGAAGATGGATGACTCAGTTCAAGCAGAAAGAATTTGCCCTTCCTCTGTCTTTTTGTTCTATTAGGCCCACAATGGATTGGATGATGCCCACGCTCAAAGTAAGGGTGATCTGCCTTACTCAGTCTACCAGTTCAAATGCTAATCTCTTCCTGAGACACTCTCAGACACTGAGAAATACTGTTTTACCAGCTATCAGGGCATCCTTTAGCCCAGTCAAGCTGACATATAAAATAAACCATCACACAAGCATAGGCATTTGTTGTGGCCTTGATCTTAAAAAACCACCTCAGTCTTAAATGCTTTACATATTTTGGCTTTTGGATGCTTATTGTTAACGTTGACATTGTACATAAACATTTAGATTTCCATTCTGCCTACTACAATAATTTGTCCACTAAAAATATAAAAATATAGTTTATAGTATACTATTTTGGTTCCGGGTACCATTGTTTTTGTTTGCTTAGCTGTGTTTTCCAAATTTTTGGCTCTGGACTTCCTAACAGGCAGCCTTCACTAATCCCTGGGAGTCCCGGTCCTTCGCTCTTTCTACTGTATTACTCTGGTCTTCAGTCTGCCAAGAAGAATGACAGAGTAGAAATGCTAGGGTCCAAGAGACTTGATTTGAAAATAATTTGTGCAATTTTTTAATCATGAGATATTGGGCAGATACTCTTCTCTAAGTCTCTGCTTTCTTCATGTCCAAAATCTATGTAATACTGCCAACTTTAATAAAATATTGTACAGTACTGTGTAAACATGAATTTCCTTCTTCCCTTACCCAGGCAAGACAGCTTAGTAACTGGCATAAAGTGATAACTCAATATATATCACTGCCTACACCCGTCACTACATCCTTCCAAGCTGCTGTTATTCCAAGGAGTGAGCCCTGCTCTAAATTCACTCTTCATTGTGCCTTCACTTTATCTCCTATGCCAAAAGCTAGCACAAGTGATTTGAGCATCTAGTTGGGGAAAGGAGACAGGTTTTCTCTGTGTAGCATGTCCCTTCAGAAGAATTGATACTAGAAAGACAGTACAGGGAGGATTAGAGCTAGCTAGGAGTAGTTTTCCATGTAGTAAATAAAATTTTTGAGAATTTCTCTTTGAAAGGATTTGATTTAAACCACCTTTATATAGCTCTTCACAATATTTCATGATTTACACTTACCTTTTTATTTATCTAGTCTTTCCCATCAAACTGTAAACCTCCTGAGGGCAGGGCCTGTGTCTTCTTTATCTTACAATTCTTCCACAGCACCTCTCTCAATTCTCTTCCTACAGAAAGCCATTAATTGTGTTCTGAATCTATAATATTGGGTTTTATTCAGGTTTGGGGTTTAGAATGTTGCATAATGGTTATATTTCTGGAATTCATGCTGTTCTTAGTGGAGAGCAGTAAGTAACCAATCCACTACAGGAATGAATAAACAGTCCTGCATTCTGTGAAATCATCCTATGGAAATGCTACCTATGAGGTCTTCTCAGTAGAGATGTGGACACACAGGCTAAAAATAAAACCAATGCTGCAGTCCCTCTATCCCAACAGCTTCAAGTATGTGCTTTGATTTGAAACAGATGGATTTTCTTGGAGCACAATACTCCTGACAGCTAAAAAATAAAACAAGTATCCTTCCTGATACTTTAGAATACCCAAGGCCCATGATTCAAGAAATATGGAGAAATGTCATCACCTGTTCATCTCTTGTAAAGAGTTTCCAAAATAAAATTGCTGATGCTGTTTAGCTTGGTTCATGTAAATATTTTTAAAGGAAAGAAGCTAGACTCCTTTTCATGCCTCATGACTATAACAGATCAGAGGTAAAAAGACTCTAAGTCCCTAGAAATAAATTAATAATATTTCTGTATACATTAGAAGCTGTTTTAATTCACAGAATACTCATAGATAAGGCCACATCCGAATTCTTCCTTGTAAGCATTTGGGAGATACAAGTGTTTTATTTCTATTTTATGGATGAGGAAACTGAAGGGTACAGAAGCGAAGTGATTTTTCCAAAGTCATCACCCCAAGGTTAATGCTTCCACATCCTGAGCTGTTTTATTTTTTAAATCATTCAGTTTTGCTGCTTATCTTTGGTACTATAGTGTTCTGATTCCCTTTTATTCTACCTTGCTGTCTGTGGAAAATATTGCTAATGAGGTACTTTCATCTTGCAGGGTTACCATGTGATAGCAATTTCCACCTTGAATCAGAGCAGTAGGAAAAATAACAAAGGAAAAATCACCAAGAGCATCTGCTGATGATAGATAGCACAGGCTATGGAGGGGCTAGAATGGAAAATTCTGGGAGCAAGACTGAAGCTTCCCTAAAAGCTACACAGCACTTTATGCATGGACCTCTTAACAATTTTTCTTCAGTCATCAGTAGTTGGCAATGATCTAGAATGTAGGATTGCAATAAGGAATTTAAGGTGAGCTAATGGTAGAAAATGACCTGAGAGTTTGCATGTACTGCCACAATTTATACACAACCAAGAGATTTTATTGTACAGCATTAAATAAGAATGGCTTAGCTAGATAATGTCTATAAGTGATGAGCTTCCACTGCCCTCATGTCTTCACAATAGCAGCAGATGACATAATAACAGCATTGATTCATGCCATTCTAACACTGCTTTCAAAGGCTTTCATATTGTTGCAATAAGTGCCAATACAGCTATACTGCTCTGCTTTAATTAAGCTCTTTCAATTATAATCTAAATCCTACATGCTTCATGCCAATTACCATAACTATCAGCTTTAATCTGACATTTCAAAAACCAGAATTTCAAATATCAAATATGCATTCCATATTTCTCATCCTAAAAAAACTTTCAAGCTGTGCCAATATTGGGTTTCAGGATTCATCTATCTGATCAAAAATTAAGTAATAAGCTGGTTAAAAAAAAACCTCTCAAGTCATTTTTGGAAGAATTGGGGAAATTTTAATTACAGGCCAGATGTTACATGATATTAGGAAATTATGTTATTTTGTTAGGTGTAATAGTGACATCATGGTTTGTTCGGAAAAGTATTTTTAGGAATTACCAATTGAAGTATTTATAGGCAAAGTGTCACAATATCTGCAACTTACTTGTTAATGCGTCCAATCAAAAAATAAATACACGTACATATACAGGAAGTTATAGATGATAAAATAGATTAAGCAAAGGGAGAAAATATAAAAATTATTGAATGTAGACTGTGGATATATGTGCTAATTATATCAATTTTGCATTTTTTCTAATTATATCAAATTTGCATGTTTTCATAATAAAATGTTGGAAAAATATTAATCCTATACTACATGCCAAAAACAGAGGTACTGAGGTTGCAAGAAGAATAAAACAAAGTCCCTGACTTCATAGTCCAATAGTCTAATTAATGGTATGCAAATATATATAATTATTGTAATTTGTAATGAATATAGTACTAGCAGTAAGTAGCAAGACATTTGAAGGCACAAAAGGGGAAGAAAATAATTCTGCTTACAGATGTCAAGTAAAGATTTCCACAGGGAGTGATGCTTATCTCTATAAGGCTTAAAGATAGACAGGAAGGCACTGTTGGCAGAGGCAAGTGATGGGCATCACTGTAGAAGCCTGAAATAGCATAAAAGGGTGAGGAAACAGCACACTCAGGATGACTAGGCCACTGAGTATGAGATGGAAAGAGTGAGAGATAAGTCCAGAAAGTCATGCAAAAGTGGGGATCTGATAAGAAGAGTATATTCTGCTAAAGAGTTGCAACATTTTTCTAGAGGCAGTAAGAATCTTTAAAACATTTTTTAAATTGTTGTTAGCTTGATTTATTGTATTGATCATGTCACAATATATACAAATGTGGAATCATTAGTGCATCTGAAACTAACAATATTATATGTCAATTATATTGCAATTTAAAAAGAGTTGGTAAGAAAGGGTACGGCATGCTCATTAATCCATGACTTATCAACTGAGTAGTTATTCGAACTCCTGGGTCAAAACAACTTTTTGGTCAGCATCATATAGAAATAACCTTAAATTTTCCCAACAATTTGAAGAAAATAATGGCTGATTTTTCTGATTAAGTGAGCCAAATCTAACCAATCGGGCCCAGAGAAAGCAGGTCAAAAGGGATTAAATATTGGCTGTTAATTAAATAACACATAGACAGATATGCTTCATTTAAGAAAATGTGGCATGCAAATATAGGGATTAAAAAGTAAACCAGGAAAAAATAATTTAAGGAAAATGGCTCATATTATAAGAAGATTATTAACTTTGAAGAATTTTTCACCTGTATGTTAATCCACCCATGAACACTGAAACTTTTTCTGCAAAGATAATTGCTTATTCACTGAAGCCCATGTACAAACGATTCTCCTAAATTACTAGGAGTCACTTGATACTGGATACCAATGGCAAGTGAAGACAAGATCCCAGTGAAATGATTATCCACCTTAGAAAGAAACTGTGTTTCAATATGCACTTTGCATTTTTAAAAATCCAACTTTATATAGTAATAAAGGGAGCTACACCTCTACTGGTGCCTAATTTTGTTTAAATCTATATTTATGTTTTAAAATTTGGTAAGTGTATGAGTAGTTTGGTTACATCCTCAGATTCAATTTCCTAATTTTTATTTCAACTTTTTCCTCACAAATTACATATACTGAATACTGTAAGAAAGTACATTTCAAGGAGTTTTTCATTTTAGTTTTATCAGATGCTGTATATGTAACCTTATCTTCCTAATAACATGAGATGTTTTAACTTCACTTTTTCAGACTTCAAACTTTGTCTGGGTTTAATGTAACACTATTTAAATTTTTTCCTCTGACTTATAGGAATGAGGAATTAACTGGTTATAATCACATGGTTATAATCCAGTATTGAAGAAAAATAACAATTTTAATCCAAAGGTCTTTTTAGGAGATAGCTTTGGGAAATTTTAGGAATAAAGTAAATATACTTATACTTCCTTAGTAGATTGCTGGAAGAGTACTCAAAGAAAGGATAAGAGACAAGAAACTTTAAACAACATTAAAATCCTTAGTAAGCACTTGTACACTAGATCCCTGGGCAGAATTATAACATCTGCTGGGCTTTTATTCTAACTTGAATTCCTGGGCTACCAATTAGAAACAGAAAATTACTTAAGTTGTTTGTGCCTGTAGCCCACAGTAACTATTCAGACTCTAGGTTTCTCCCTCACTAGCCTTTCATCATACCACTAGAGGAAAACAAAGAAAATGTTGATATTGTCAGAGAAGAAACAGAGAGGTCTTTACCTACTTAAAACTAGGAAGTGGAGTGGAAGATGCAAATATCCAGATTATTTTTTTTTTTAATCAAGAAGCACCTGGGGACTTCCGTGGTGGCACAGAGGTTAAGAATCTGCCTGCCAATGCAGCGGACGTGGGTTCGAGCCCTGGTCCGGGAAGATCCTACATGCCACAGATCAACTAAGCCCGTGTGCTACAACTACTAAGCCTCTGCTCTAGAGCCTGTGAGCCACAACTACTGAACTTGCGTGCTATAACTACTGAAGCCCACATCCCTAGAGCCCATGCTCTGCAACAAAGACAAGCCACTGCAATGAGAAGCCTGCACACCACAACTAAGAGCAGCCCCTGCTCGCTGCAACTAGGGAACGCCTGCACACAGCAATGAAGATCCAACACAGCCATAAATAAATAAATAAATTTATTAAAAAAAAAAAAAAAAGAAGCACCTGGGATAATCCTGCTAAGTTTTCCATTGAGTTCATGGCCTAGAAAATCTAATATAGCCCTCAGGGAGCCTGTGGGCATAATGCAAAGGTGCTATCTAAAATCTGAAATATTTAAAGTGCCAGTATAACCTTTAAAAATGCTTGCAAATTTTGTATCCTACTCCGTAATATATCAATGTTTCTTTTAAAAGTAAAAATGGTTTCAGTTACCTACAAGTTAAATTATTAACCCTTTTCATATCTTTGAATGAAATCAATGCTCTCAAAGATAATCATGCTTATTTCCAGCTTTGTATACCCAACATACTCAGCTGCAGAAGCATGATCTAGACAAAATCTAAAGGTTTCTGTGTAAAGATCACATACCTGAGGATAACACTGAGGTCTCCAGTGCTCCAGATATGGAGGACTATCTTCTCTTTAGTTAATATTTCCCCAGCTTTGGTCATGCTCATTTTTAAAGCAATAGCAATTGAACTGAGAATTGAATGCCATGATTCTGCCAACATAAAATTGTATGGTTTTAGGCCCCATAGTAGTCAGACAGCATAAGGTAAGGAACCATGATTAGAAATCTGAACCATAACTTTCTTTTCCTTTTTTTCTTTTCAGTTGAAGTATAGTTGACTACAATATTTGTTTCAGGTGTACAACATAGTTGTTCAACACATATACATTATGAAATGACCTCCACAATAAGTTTAGTAACCATCTGTCACCATACAAAGTTTTAGATTATTGTTGACTATATTCCCTACACTGTACATTACATCCCCAGAACTTATTTATTGTATTATTGGAAGTTTCTATCTCTTAATCCCCCTGGCCAATTTTATCCATTCCTCCATCCTCCTCTCCTCTGGCAACCACCAGTTTCTTCTCTATAAGTCTATTTTCGTTTTGTTTGTTCATTTTTTTTATATTCCACATATAAATGAAATCATACAGGATTTGAATTTATCTTATTTCCCTTAGCTTAATGTACTCTAGATCCACCTATGTTGTTTCAAATGGCAAGATTTCATTCTTTTTCATGACTGTGTAATATTCCATTGCATATATTAACAACATCTTATTTATCCATTCATCTATCAATGTATACTTAGGTGGCCTCCATGTCTTGGCTATTGTAAACCACTGCTATGAACACTGTATTTCTTTAAATTAGTGTTTTTTGTTTTCTTTGGATAGATATCAAGCAGTGGAATTGCTGGATCATATCATAGTTCTATTTTTTTTGAGGAACCTCCACACTGTCTTCCACAGTGGCTGCACAAATTTACATTCCCACCAACAGTATATGAGGGTTCCTTTTTCTCCACAACCTGCCAACACTTGTAATTTGTTGTCTTTTTGATAATAGCCATTCTGAAAGATGTGAGGTCAAAACTCATTGTGGCTTTCATTTGTGTTTCCCTGATAATTAGTGATATTGAGCATCTTTTCATGTGTCTGTTGGCCATCTGTTGGAAAATGAGTACTCAGGTCCTCTGCTCATTTTTCAATTGAATTGCTTTCTGTTTGTTTGTTTTATGTTGAGTTGTAGGAGTTCTTTTTATATTTTGAAAATTAACCCATTATCAGAAATTTCATTTGCAAATCTTTTCCCATTCAGTAGGCTGCATTTTCATTTTGTTAATGATTTCCTTCACTGTGCAAAACTTTTTACTATGGTATAGTTCTATGTTATTGTTGTTGTTGTGTCCTTGTCCGAGATAGGCCCAAGAAGATATTGCTAAGATGAAGGTCAAAGAGTTAACCACCTATGTTTTCTTCTAGGAGTTTTATGGATTCAGGTTATACAAATGTAAAGATTTAAATGTCTTTAATCCATGTTGAGTTTATTTTTGTATATGGTGAAAAAAGCAGCCCAGATGCATTCTTTTGTGTTTATCTGTTCAGTTTTCCCAACACTATCTATTAAAGTGATTATCTTTTCCTCAATTTATATTCTTGCCCCCTTATCTATAGTGAATTATAGATTAATTCACTATATAGATATGGGTTTATTTTAGGGCTCTCCATTCTGTTTCACTGATCTACGTGTCTGTTTTTGTGCCAGAACGATATGTTTTAATTACTATACCTTTGGAGTATAGTTTGACACCAGAGAGAATGATACCACCAGCTTTACTCTTCTTTCTCAGGATTGCTTTGGCTCTTTGGAGTCTTTTGTGGTTCCATAAAAAGTTTAGGGTTATTTGTACCCGTCCTTTGAAAAATGCCATTGGTAACTTGATAGGGATTGCATTAAACCTATAGATTGCTTTGGGTAGTATGGACATTTTAATGATATTGATTCTTCAAATCCATAAGCACACTATATCTTTACATTTTTATGTCATCTTCAATTTCTTTCTAAATGTCTTATAGCTTTCAGAGTACAAGTCTTTTACCTCCTTGGTTAAATTTAGTCCTACGTATTTTATTCTTTTTGATGCAATTATATACGGGACTGCTTTCCTCTTTCTAACAGCTTGTTATTAGTATATAGAAAAGCAACAGATTTCTGTATACTAATTTTTTATCTTGCAACTTTACTGAATTCATTAGTTCTAATAGTTTTTTTTTTTGGTGGCATCTTTAAGGTTTTCTATAAATAGTAGCATGTCATTTGCAAATAGTGACCGTTTTACCTCTTCCTTTCTTATTTGGATGCTTTTTATTTCTTTCCCTTGTATGATTTCTGTGGCTAAGACTTCCAATACTATGTTGAATAAAAGTGGCAAAAGTGGTCATCCTTGTCTTGTTCCTGATCGTAGAGGAAGAGCTTTTTGCTTTTCTCCATTGGGTATGATGTTAGCTGTGGGTTTGTCATATATGACAAACCTACCTTTATTATGTTGAGGTAGGTTCCTTTTATACACACTTTTTTGAGAGTTTTGATCATAAATCAATGTTGAATTTTGTCAAATGTTTTTTCTGCATCTATTGAGATAATCATGTGATTTTTATCTTTCATCTTGTTAACGTGGAATATTACATTGATTGATTTGCAGATATTGAATCATCCTTGCTTCCCTGGGATAAATCTCACTTGATCATGGGTTATGATCCTTTTAATGTATTGTGAATTCAGTTTGCTAATATCTTGTTAAGGATTTTTGCATATGTTCATTAAAAATATAGGCCTGTTATTTTCCTTTTTGGTGGTATCTTTGGTTTTGATATCAGGGTAACACAGCTTTATAGAATTAATTTGAAAGTGATCCTTCCTCTTCAACTTTTTTGAATAGCTTGAGGAGGACAGGTATTAACTCTTCTTTCAATGTTTGGTAGAATTCACCTGTAAAGCTGTCTGGTTATGGACTAGTTTGATGAGAAGGTTTTCTTTTAATTACTGATTCAATTTCACTAACTAGTAATTAGTCTGTTCAGATTTTCTGTTTCTTCCTGATTCAGTCTTGGAAGATTGTATGTTTCTAGGAGTTTACTCATTCTAGGTTGTCCAATTCATTGGCATATAATTTTTCAAAGTATTGTTATAATCCTTTGTATCTCTGTGGTGTCAGCTGTAATTTCTCCTCTTTCATTTCTAATTTTATTTATTTGGGCTCTCTTTTTTTCTTGGTGAGTCTGGCAAAAGATTTGTTGATTTTGCTTATCTTTAAGGAACCAACTATTAGTTTTATTGATCTACAAAAGGTTTTGGTTTTTCAGTCTTTTCACTTATTTCCATTCTGATTTTTATTATTTCCTTCCTTCTATTAATTTTGTGCTTGTTCTTCTTTTTCTAGATCTTTTAGTGTAATGTTAGATTGTTTACTTGAAATTTTTCTTGTTCTCTGAAGTAGGCCTATATTACTATAAGCTTCCCTCTAATACTGCTTTTTGCTGCATCCCATAGATGTAGGTATGTTGTGTTTCTGTTTTCATTTGTCCCGAGGTATTTCTTTTATTTCTGCTTTGATTTCTTCATTGACTCTTTGATTGTTTAGTAGCATGTTTGTTTGTTTGTTTTTCCATTTTTCTTCTTGTGATTGACTTCTAGCTTCATACCATTATGGTCAGAAAAGATGCTTGATATGATTTCATTTTCTTAAATTTACTGAAAATTGTTTTGTGGCCTAGCATGCGATCTATCCTGGAGAATGTTCTATCTGCATTTGAAAAGAATGGGTATTCTACTATTTGAATGGACTGTGCTATATATACCTATTAAGTCGATCTTATATTATGTGTCATTTAAGGCCAAGTTTTCCTTAATGATTTTCTGTATGTATTTAGGCATACCTATGCTGGATACACAGATATTTATAAGTATTATATCCTCTTGTTAGATTGATCCCTTTATCATTATGTAATGCTCTCCTTTGTCTCTTATTACATTCTGGTTTTAAAGTCTATTTTGTCTGATATAAGTATTGCTACCCCAGCTTTCTTTTCATTTCTATTTACATGGAATATCTTTTTCCATCCCTTTACTTTCAGTCTGTGAATGTCTCAAGATCCGAAGCAAGTCTCTTGTAGGCAGAATATATATGGGTCATGTTTATCCATTCAGCCATACTATGTCTTTTGATTGGAGCATTTAGTCCATTTACATTTAAAGTAATTATTGCCACTTTGTTCATTGTTTTCTGATTATTTGTGTAGATCTTCTCTATTTCTTTCTTGTTTTCTTGCTCTCTTCCCTTGTGATTTGACGACTATCTTTAATGTTATGTTTGGATTCCTTTCTCTTTTTCTATATCTATTGTAGGTTTTTAGTTTGTGATTACCATGAACTTTATAAATAATGACATATATATGACATATATATATAGTTGTCTATTTTAAGTTGATCTCAAGTTCAAATGCATTCTAAAAACCCCACATTTTCATTCCCCTCCCCAAGTTTTATGTTTTTGATGTTATATTTTACATGTTTTTACTTTGCATATCCCTTAAGTACTTATTATAGGTATAGATGCTTTTACTACTTTTGTCTTTTAACCTTCCTACTAGTTTTATAAGTGGGTGACTACCTTTACTATATGTTTGCCTTTACCAGTGAGAGTTTTTCTTTCATAATTTTCATATTTCTAATTGTAGCCTTCTCTTCTCCACTTAGAATAATCCTTTCAACATTTCTTGTAAGGCCAATTTAGTGATGAACTTGTCTAGCTTTTGCTTGTCTGTAAAACTCTAAATGATAATCTTGCCAAGTAGAGTCTTCTTGGTTGTAGATTTGTTTTTCCTATCACTAATTTGAATATATCATGCCACTCCCTTCTAGCCTACAAAGTTTCTGCTGAAAAGTCAGCTTATGGTCTTCTAGGAGCTCCCTTAAACATAACTAGCTGTGTTTCCCTTGCTGCTTTTAAGATTCTCTTTATCTTCAATTTTTTCCATTTTAATTATAATGTCTTTGTGTGGACCTCTAGGTTCATCTTATTTTGGACTCTCTGTGGTTCCTGGGCCTAGATGTCTGTTTCCTTGCCAAGTTAAGGGTGTTTTCAGCTATTATTTCCTCAAAAAATTCTCTGCCCCTTTCTCTATCTCTTCTCCTTCCAAGACCCCTATAATGTGAGTGTTAGTGCACTTGATGTTGTTCCCAAAGTCCTTTAAACTATCCTCATTTTTTAAAATTCTTTTTGCTTTGCAGCTTGGGTTATTTCCACTAATCCATCTTCTAGATCACTGATCCATTCTTCTATATCATCTAATCTACTGTTGATTCCTCTAGTGTACTTTTTCATTTCAGTTGTATTCTTCAACTCTGATTGATTCTTTTATGTATTTTCTCTTTGTTGAAGTTCTCACTGTGTTTATCCACTCTTTTCCCAAGTTCTGTGAACATATTTATGATCATTACCTTGAACCTTTTTTTTGAGTGGATTACTCATCTCCATTTCTTTAGTTCTTTTTCTGATGTTTTTGTCTTGCTCTTTCATTTGGAACATATTCTTCTGTATCCTCATTTTGCCTAATTCTGTGTTTACTTCTTTGTATTTGGTAAGTCTCTTAACATCTCTCAACCTTGGAGAAGTGGCCTTATGTAGTATATGTCCTCTGGGACCCAGTAGCATGCCCCCCTCTAGCCACTAGAGCCAGATGTGTAAAGGGTGCTCACTATGTGAGCTGCATGCACCTTTCTGTTGTGGTGGTGCTGACTGCTGCAGGAACATAGGTATGCAGGGCTGACACCTGGCCCTGCTGGCTGCGTGACTGTGGTGTGTGTGACTGCTGTAGGAATACTGCAAGTGGAGTAGGCCCCCAAAGTGACTAGTTGTAAGGAACAGTGTTATGTTACTGCTGCTAGTGGGCAGAGATCCTCAGTTCACAGTCACTGCAGGTGTGCTGGTGGGCGGGCAAGACCCTAGCATGACCATTGTGACCTGGTGTTATATAACCACTGCAGGCACACTGGTGGGTGGGACAGGCCCCTGGAGGTAATAGTCTAGGGGGAGTATTCCAAAATGCACCCCCCCCCCCAGTGCAGTTGTCTGCAAGATAGAATGAGATCACAAAAATGGCTGCTGACAGAATCTCAGTCCCCAGGGGGCGTTCCAGCTACCTCCTACCTCTCTTCAAGATCAGCAAGTGGCACCTTTCAAACTGCTGCCTCTGCACTGGGACTCAAAGTGAGCGAGCTTCTGCATGTGCCCTTTAAGAGTGCAGTCTCAGTTTTCCACAGCTGTTTGGCTCTCCTGAATGTAAGCCCTGCTGGTTTTCAAAGCCCAGCATTTTGGGGGTTCATATTCCTGGTACAGGACTCCCAGGCTGGTGAGCCTGATGTGGGAATCAGACTCCACGCTCCTCAAGGAGGACCTCTGTTGTTGTAATTTTCCTTCCACTTTTGTGGTTCACAGCACTGCAGGGGGGGGGGGGGTCCTGACTAGCTCATATCTCCACCCCTCCTACCCATTTTGTTGTGGCCCTTTCTTTTTATCTTTAGTTATGGAACATCTTTTCTTTCTACTCTTCAGGTCATTCTCACAGATGGTTGCTCTGTAAGTAGTTGCAATTTTGGTGTGCCCATGGGAGGAGGTGAGCTCAGGATCTTCCTACTCTGTAATTTTGATTCAGACCCAGAACCAGAAGTTTCTGACCGCTGTGGGAAAGAATGGCATTCCTGATGGAGAAAGGTACTATCTCTGAACACATAAAATAAGGAGAGGTGCTGGGCATGTACAGATGAGCCACTAAAGTCCTGTTTACCGTTCAGATCTCAGTCTAGCCATTGTTCCCTCAGAGAGGCCTCTCTTGATTCCCTGGTGTTAGTTTCATTACTCTGTTCACATATCCTGTAGACTCTTCCTAAATTGATAAATATTTGTATTCTCAACTTCACTGTGTGAACCTTTAGTGCAGGGAGTGTACCTCTCTTATTCCCACTATCTTAAGTAAACTGGGCCCTCACTAAATATCAATTGGTTACTAGACTAAATAATGATCACTTTACTATCAGACATAAATGGCAAATCAGTAATAATAATAATATTTAGTGACTTCCCTGGTGGCACAGTGGTTAAGAATCCTCCTGCCAATGCAGGGGACACAGGTTCAATCCCTGGTCCAGGAAGATCTCACGTGCTGTGGAACAACTAAGCCCATGCGCCACAACTACTGAGCCTGCGCTCTAGAGCCTGCAAGCCACAACTACTGAGACCACACACCACAACTACTGAAGCTCGCGTTCCCTAGAGCCCGCGCGCTGCAACTACTGAGCTCACATGCCACAACTACTGAAGCCCATGCACTCTAGGGCCCACGTGCCACAACTACTGAGCCTGTGTGCTGCAACTACTGAAGCCCATGCACCTAAAGCCCATGCTCTGCAACAAGAGAAGCCACTGCAATAAGAAGCCTGCACACTGCAATGAAGAGTAGCCCCAACTCGCCACAACTAGAGAAAGCCCATGCGCAGCAACGAAGGCATGATGCAGCCAAAAAATAGATAAATAAAAAAATTGAAAAAAAGAAAACTTTAAAATAAATAAATAAATACTAATAATATTTAGCTTTATGTTCCCCCTCTTTTTCTCTCTTTTCATTAATACACTTCTTCTATTTATGGGAAATTTATATATGCTTGCATAAACCTTAAAAATATTTCTGTAATGCCTTATTTTCTGGACAGAAAGAAACCAGGTCTATCTTTCCCTTCCCAGATTCATTTGTGTTGACTGGAGAGGTCAGTCAATCATAAAGCCTAATTAGCATGCTACTCTCAGCAGCCCTGAGTGCTGCTGAAATGTCTTTCATTCATATCAACATCATCTTTTTAGTAGAGGCTATTAAACAAATAACATAATACCTGGTGAAATAGCTTAAAATTAAGACACAATTCAGCCAACATAATTGCAATAAACTGGAAAGATACATGGATAAAGGAGTATCTTATTCATTGGGGCTCTTCCTAAAAACAAAGACGCAAATTTTTAAGAGAGAGAAAAACAATTTACAGCACATATGAAACAAGTCCTATTCAATCAATTATGACTTTCTGGTTATTTCCCCCGAGTAGCTGTGAATGCAGATTTTAAAATATTAATCAGCTTCAACATCCATTTATCATGCAGGACAGATGGAAACCTCAGATATAAATGTTATTAGTCATGATTCAGGTCATTTGGAAAACTATCTTCTGGAGCTGGCATGCACTGGTCAGAGATTAGAACAAATGTGATTGGACAGTGGAAAGCAAAATGATGTCATTGGTTAAGTCATCCAAGACAGGTGGTCTGCAGGCTGCACCTTAATTCCCATACCATCTTCAATCTGTCAGATAAAATTAATGACTCACTCCAAACAACAAATGACTGTTGTTTGGGGCTATAGAACAAATTCCTTTGCAAGGTCACTACATATGAACACCACATACTTTATTATTCTCTGACTGAGATAATCAAGAGAGCAATAACAAATTTGAATCTGACATTGCAGTCCTACCACTGTGCCATTAGGAAAGCAAGAGAATCAGGACCTTTTTATATAAAGAATAAGGCATGGTTACATTACTACAAGGAATAAATGATTGAAGAAAAGAAATTTGATTCTCAGATATATGGTTTAGAAATCAGACACATAGAAGAAAGCCCCATTCCTAAAATGTTGACATAGTAATGGAACCTGCTATAGTATTGAAAATTTATTTCCACAAGAGTCAAGGAATTTAAGGCTATAGCATGTGGTGGCACATAGATTTTTTTCAAGCATTTTGTCATCTATCTCAGCACTGTACTCAGATACAATGAGGGGGGGTAGCCCAAGTTTTCCAGCTACAAATTGTTGATTTTTTTTCAGGAACAAATGGACTAGGTAACTGACTATGGCCTTCCCATCATGAGAGTTCAATCACAGGCCAAACGACCACTTACCAGAGATTTTAGGTATAGATACCGTCTTTAACATCCTTCCAACTCTCATATCTAAGACTACCAAATCATCCTGTACTTCTACATATCATACATAGCTCTTACAATTATTACTTTAATAGCATTCTTCTTGTACGTACCATGAGGTCAGGAGCTAATTCTACCTTCTTCATTGTTGTGTGCTCAAAGACTAGCACAGTGTTGTCTAACAGATAAGGTGTTCAATAAAATATTGTTCATTAACTGACAAGTCTTATAAATCTAAAAAAGGGTGATTGATGAATTGTTTTAAAATAAAATTAGCATGACTTCCTCATAAATTTAAATGGAAGGTATTTTAAAGAAGGTTTAGATTATTGTGACTTCCAAAGTTTCAAGTTAAAATACATGGAATTTTAAGCTGACTTCATGTTTCATTATTACAGGGCAATAGCTCTTTATAATAATAAATATCATATCTAGTTTTCTATCCCACTCCTAGTAAATACTAGTATGTATGTGTGTGTGAAAAATATATATATGAGAGAATATATATGAAAGAATATATATATATATATATATATATATATAGAGAGAGAGAGAGAGAGAGAGAGAAAGCATAAATAATATAAATCAGAGGTCAACCTCCAGGCCGCAGAGCCGTTGGCAGGCTGGGGCGCAGAGCAGGAGGTGAGCGGCAGGCGAGGGAGTGAAGCTTCATCTGCCACTCCCCATCACTCGCATTACCACCTGAACCATCCCTCTCCCCCTGCCCCGTCTGTGGAAAAATTGTCTTCCACGAAACCGGTCCATGGTGCCAAAAAGGTTGGAGACCGCTAATATAAATAGAGGCAATTGTATCATTCTAAAACTGTCTATTTCCCTTGACTTGTCATTGAAATTATAAAATGTAATTAAATATTTTCTAAACAAATAAATGTGATCTTCCAAATAAATAATGTTGTTACTTCTGTCAAAGTTCTTCTGAAGGTTTTGGAAATTTTTGATAAATTTGCAATCATAAAAAATAAAGATGCCATCAAATTAGGTATGATTAATATTGGGAGGAAAATCATGAAATCTAGAAAGATTCTGCCTTCAGATTATTTCACAACTGACTTCAATTTCCCATATAATTTTCATGAAACTAAAAATCAGAACTGTACAATACAGTGTGACTTATTTCAGAAGATGACAGTCATTACTTTGCATACCCAAAGGAGAAACAACTGACACATTCAAAAGACTGACAATGAAGACATGTTTATGAATTTTAACTTAAAAGGTGCACATTTTGAATACATAATTTTTATTATTCTCTTCTTTCACTGAAATTTTTTTTCAAATACCACATTGACAGCATTGATTGTATAACTCAGGGATTTCCCACTGCTCCAACATCAAGGGCTGCAAACCCAAGGCTCATAGGTGGAATGCCTGCAGACAGATGTGTCTGTAAAATTAAATGCCTTTACAAGGGTCATGTATGCACCAGTGTGCTACAGTTGGTATCACTTCCCATTTTTTACTCTAGCCTGACTCACACATATGCATAATCTCCCTGGCACTTTCTGAGGGCATTTGATTTTTTGATCCCAGACTTTGACAAACCCCAAGAAATAACAAAATGTTTTTTCCCTTTATTCAATCAACCATCATACTTCATATATATATATATATATATATATAATTATTTGCCTTCATGGAAATAATGCAATGCTCCAATGATGGTAAAAATACCCACTAATGCAACATAAAAAATTCAGAGCAAAATGCATATAACAGATAATGAAATTTAGAAAGATTACACAACATCGAGGCCATGTTTTTTATGTAATATATTATTTAGTGCTCAAAACTGTGAGAAAGGTAATATCATCTTCCCCATTTTGTAGATGAGAGTACTAATGTTCATCGAGATAAATATCTTACCCAAGGTCACTCAGCTATTAGATGGCTAGAATGGAATTCAACCTAAGTGCATTGACTACGTATCTGCGCTATTAATCACAGTAATATTGTATGTGTGTGCGCACATGTGTGTGTGTGTGCATGTGTGTGAAGAGAGAGAGACAGAAAGATACCGCATATATGGAAGAGCAAGTTTTCCTTTCTTCTACCTAATGGTTTCTTGAAGAAGGTAGATTTTGCCAAATGTAACACCCTCCAGTTACTTTATGCTGAACAGATCAGTGGCTGAACAAACTTCAATGACCATGCAGGCATTTGGCTGGCCAGAATCTTCAACATCATTATTAGATGGTGTGTCAAATTGTATTATAACACACTAGACTGTATTAGAGATCTTTATTGCTTTTATCTTTATTGCTTTTTCTATTGATGTGATGGACACCAGAGGACATAATGCCTGAAAGTGTCACAAACATAATTTAATACAGTGACTTGAAAGAAGTAAGTTGGAGAAGGTATGAAAAAGAAAGCAAGAGCTTGTTATACAGCAAGAATTGACCGACATATTCTATAATTAGTTTAATGACAATTTTTATAACATTTTCTATATGGAAGCACTCCAATATTTTTGTTATTCTAGTAATACGCAAATTCCTTATTAATCGAGTAGATTTAATTAGCCAGAACTATGGCAGAAAATGTATCACACTTCAATTTTAGTAATATGTAGCTTGATTGTTCTTATGGAATAGCATGAGTTATATACGAGATAAACAGCACAGAATGATCAAGAGAATAAATGCTGGTGTCAAATAGCTTGCTTGACACCAGCATTTATTTCTAGGTTCAGACCTAGAGTTTGAACCCTGGTAGCACATTTTTTTTCCAGCTGTCTGATATTGGAGGCATTATTTAAATTTCTCAAACTCCAATTTTTCCATCTCAAATAATATCATTCAATTGCATGCTGTTAATAATAAATATCAAATTATATAAAGCAAGAAAAGTACTTACATGGTAAATACCAGTCATCATAGCTGTTATTAAAATAGAATGATACACATGGTAATACCATTAAAGAGGTAGGAATGGGAAGAGGTTATAATGATTAATTTCTGTAAATCAGACTTACCACCAACCTTGCCTTCCCTCTGAATATGAATTTATGATTCCTGGTTGGCCTGATGTGATATGCATCTGCAGGGTGATTGCCTATTGGAATGCAAGTTTAACTGTTAGTTTTGAATGACTGGACTCAGAAAAAGTATTAACCACAGAACAACAAGTTTTTTAGAAATAAAATAAATATAATAAAATATAAAGAGATTATTTTCTAGTTTCAGGTAAGATGCTGCAAGCACCCTTCATCTTGCCTCTCTTACTGAATACATCTATAAATCCTAGACATAATGGATGAAGCAGCTATCTGCTATCAGTATTCTCTTATCTGGTTTCAATTAAGTCCCAAATCAGCAAGTGGGCATCAGCACAAACAAGAAGCTGAGGAGAAGCCTTCAAGCCTGGTGGGAGGATTAGGGAAGGGGTCTAATGCTCAGAGAGAGAAGTAGATAGTTCTCTCTTTTCTTCTCATTGTCTCTTGCCCCAGCCCATGATGACTCATGAGGGCTTAAAACTATGGGGGAGGGGAAATATTCCCTCTGATAAATGGAACCATGGACCCAAAATGTAGGGAGTATACCGACTGCTTTTATGTCTCTTTATTATTCCACTGTTTGGCTCCAGACATGATTACATTCAGGTAGGGAAATGAATGGAAACAGGGTAAACAAAATCCCATACTTCAAGCCAGAGGATTCCCAGGGAATCAGAAAGTACCAGTACAATTACAAAGAGGGAGAATATTGGGAAATAATCCTTATAAATGAGCTTATGAACTACTGAACTCACCACTGAGCTGTGCATATATGATTTTAACCCTAAACAGTATACCATAGACTTTGAAAAGAAGTAAGATATAGAACACTGTCTAGATCTCAGACTGGCCACTGGGTAGCATACACACAGGGCAGATACAAATAGCACTGAAAAGCCTTTAAAAACAGAACTGATATTGTAACCACAATCAAAAGGAGGCCAAATTGGAACTTGTGATCTGAGTGGCATCATGTGTCTTTCCTGCTAAAACAAAAATGTAAACATTCCCAATTAATTTTAAGAGACCTGATGTCTCGTAATACAAAAAGCAAAATGTCCATGATACAATCCAAAATTACTTGGATATGAAGAACCAGGAAAATCTCAATTTGCATGGAAAAAAGACAATCAACATATGCCAACACCAAATTGACAGGACTTGTTTGACAAAGATTTTAATGAAGCTATTGTTTTAAAACTTGCAAAAAAATAAAGACAAAAACTCTTGAAATGAATGGAAAGCTAGAAAGACACTACAAAGAAACAGAAGTTACATAGAAAAATCAAACTGAAATTTTCTAACTGAAACAATAATCAAAATTTTAAAATATCATTTGATGGGCCCAGTAATAAGACAGAGCTGATAGAGGAAAGAGTAAATAAACTTTAAAAGTGATCAACAGAAATTATGCATTTTCCTTAACAGAGAGAAAACATTTTTAAAAAACTTGAACAGAGACTCATGGCCCTGTGGGGAAACACCAAAAGGTCTAACGTTTTTGTCATAAAAGTCTCAGAAATGGGGGAGAAAAGTTGGTGCAGAAAGTATGTTTAAAGAAATAATAGATGAAAACATCTCAAATTTAGTAAAATTTAAACATACAAATTCAAGAAGCTAAAAAAAAAAAAAAACCAGTATTAACACAAAGAAATCCGTGATCAAGACATATCATAATCAAACTGTTGAAAACCAAAGATAAAACACAGGCACAGGAAAGTGTTACATTACTTCTAACAGAAAAATGATTTGAGAAAGTCAAGGATTTCTCATCAGAAACATGAAAGCCAGAAGGAAGTGGAATGACATTTAATTACTGAAAGAAAAAAAAAATTGCAGTCGAGACATCTATAGTCAGCAAAAGTATCCTATAAATAAAAAGGTGAAATAGAGACATTCACAAATGAAGAAAAACTTAAATAGCCAGGACAGGGAAGCAACCTAAATGTCCATCGACAGATGAATGGGTAAAGAAGATGTGGTACATATACAGAATGGAATATTACTCAGCCATAAAACGAAACGAAATTGAGTTATTTGTAGTGAGCTGGATGGACCTAGAGTCTGCTATACAGAGTGAAATAAGTCAGAAAGAGAAAAACAAATACCGTATGCTAACTCATATATATGGAATCAAAAAAAAAAAAATGGTTCTGATGAACCTAGGGGCTAGACAGGAATAGAGACTCAGACATAGAGAATGGACTTGAGGACACAGGGAGGGGGAAGGGTAAGCTGGGACGAAGTGAAAGAGTGGCATGGACATATATACACTACCAAATGTAAAATAGATAGCTAGTGGGAAGCAGCTGCAGAGCACAGGGAGATCAGCTTGGTGCTTTGTGACCACCTAGAGGGGTGGGATAGGGAGGGTGGGAGAGAGACGCAAGAGGGAGGGGATATGGGGATATATGCATACATATAGCTGATTCACTTTGTTATACAGCCCAAACTAACACAACATTGTAAAGCAACTATACTCCAATAAAGATGTTTAAGAAAAAAAAAAAAGGACATAGAAAATTCAGAGCTAACAGACCTGCTTTAAAATAATTACTAAAGGAAGCACTGCAGGCAGAGGGAAATAATACCAGAAAGGAAGTTTTAAATATTAGGAATAAAAGAAAAGTAATATAGTTAATATCTGGGTTAATATATTAAACTATTCTTTTCCCTCTTGAATTCTTTAATATATATTTGATGGTTGAAAGAAAAAACTACATTTCTGATAACTATAAAAATTTAAGTATGTATTTTTAAACCCTAGAGCAACCAATTTAAAAATCCATTCAAAGAAATATAAATACAATACATAAAATAAAACAGTTTAAAAAATGTTCAAATAAAAGCAAGGGGAGAGAGAGAAACTAAAAATGAAAGAAACTATCAGAAAACAAATAATAAAATGGAAGCCCTAATTACAAATGTATAAATAGTAACATTAAATATAAATGATCTAAACACTACATAAAGGACACTAATTGTCAATAAGGATTTGAAATAAAATGACTCAATTCTATGCTCTGTGAAAGTATCTCACTTCGAATATAATGTTATAGGTGAATTAAAAGTAATAGGAGGGGGACTTCCCTGGTGGCGCAGTGGTTGAGAGTCCGCCTGCCAATGCAGGGGACACGGGTTCGTGCCCCGGTCCGCGAAGATCCCACATGCCGCGGAGCGGCTGGGCCCGTGAGCCATGGCCACTGAACCTGCGCGTCCGGAGCCTCTGCTCCACAACGGGAGAGGCCACAACAGTGAGAGGTCCGCGTACCGCAAAAAAAAAAAAAAGTAATAGGATGGAAAAATATATACCATGCAAAAATTAATCAAAAGAAAGATGGAGTGATTATATTAATATCAAACAAAGTAGACTTCAAAGCAAACAGAAGCATTGGAATAAAAAAGGACATTACATGATGACAAAAGAATCAATTCAGCAAGAAAACTTAACAGTCCTAAATGTGTATTCATCTCACCATATACCTTCAATTACATGAAAAACTAGCAAAAGTAAAATGAGAAATTAGAAGGATTTCCCTGGTGGCACAGTAGTTAAGAATCCGCCTGCCAATGCAGGGAACACAGGTTCGATCCCTGGTCTGGGAGGATCCCACATGTCATGAAGGAACTAAGCCTGTGCGCCACAACTACTGAGCCTGTGCTCTAGAGCCCGCAACCCACAACTACTGAACCCGTGTGCCACAACTACTGAAGCCTACGTGCCTAGAGCCCATGTTCCACAACAAGACAAGCCACTGCAATGAGAAGCCCGCGCACCACATTGAATAGTAGCCCTCACTCGCCACAACTAGAGGAAGCCCGTGCACAGCAATGGAGACCCAATGCAGCCAAAAATAAAAATAAATAAATTTATTTATTTATTTAAAAAAATGAGAAATTAGACAAACTCACTGATAGAGTTGAAGACTTCAATGGTAGTTTCTGATTGATCAATAGAACTAGCAAACAGAAAATCAGCAAGATTATAGTACTGATTAACATCATCAACCGATAGGATGTAAGTTGAAATCTATAGAACATTCCTTCAATATAGGCATAATACCCATTCTTTTCAAATGCACATGGAACAATTGCTAAAATATAACATATCCTGAACCATAAAGCAAATCTTAACAGATTTAAAGGAAATGAAATCATACAAAGTGTGTTCTCTGTCCATCATGGAATTAAACTAAAATCAATAATTTAAAGATACAATGTTAAAATATCCAACATTTGACAACTAAACAACCCATTTTTAAATAATCCATGGTTCTAAGAGTAAGCTTCAAGGAAAATTTGGAAATAATCTGAACTAAATGGAAATGAATCTACATATTATCAAAACTTATCAGATGCAGGTAAGGGAGTGCTTAAAGGGAAACTTATAGTATTAAATGTTTATATTAGAATAGAAAAACATCAATAACCTAAGCTTCCATTCTAAAAGACTAGAAAAAGAGGAGCTGTATAAAGCCAAAGAAAGCAGAAGAAAGTAAGAAATAAAATTAAAAGCTCTCCAGAGATGAAAGGCTCTTAGGCAAGTATGGATGCATCTACTAAAACCATCCATGAACTCACCTTTCCAAATAATTTAATTGGCTGTATAATCGGGTGCCAAGGCACCAACATTAATGAGATCCACCAGATGTCTGGGGCCCAGATCAAAATTGCCAATCCAGTGGAAAGCTCTTCTGGTAGGCAGGTTACTATCACTGGTTCTGCTGACAGTATTAGTCTAGCCCAGTATCTAATCAATGCCAGGCTTTCCTCTGAGAAGAGCCTGGGTGCAGCTAGAACAGTCTAGGTTCATTCAAAAGCCCTTTCTGCTGTTCTCCCATGATCCAATTGTGTAATTTCTGGTCAGTGATTCCAAGTTTTAAATAATTTCTAAGTGTTCAGTTTCTACACAACTTTATCACCTTCTAATTTAAAAACCACATTCTCTGTTCAGCTGTTATTGCTGGGATCCATATTTAGTTTTATAATCTTTTCCCTATTTTTAGCTTTGTTTTTGGTTTTTGGCTCATGAATTTTATTTCTGTTTGTGGATAAGGAATGTAAGAGTGGAATGTTAATAAATGTCAGTATAGTTCTATAATGTCAAGAATTTAAAAATTAAAAAATGGATTGGTTAAAACATGCTTCATATTTGAAAAAGCTGGGAACTACTATCTTAAATAGAATAGAAAATAGAAATAGAAATTAATGAAATAGAAAACAAAAACAATAGAGGAAATCAATGAACCTAAAAACTGATCAATAAAATTGATAAAGTTCTAGTAAGACTCACACAAAAAAAAGACAGAAGACAAAAATTCCCAATGTGGAGAAAAAGAGAAAGGATATCACTACAGAGCATGTAGACATTAAAATGGTAATTATGGGACATTATAAATAACTCTATGCACATAAATTCAACAACTTAGATAAAATGGACCAATTCTTTGAAAACCGTAAACTACCGAAACTAATCTAAAAGTAAATAAATAATCTGAACAGTTTTATAACTACTAAAAAAATTGAATCAACAGTTTAAAATCTTCTTAAAAAGAAATCTACAGGTCTGAATTGTTTTACTGGTGATTTCTACCAAACAGTTAAGGAAGAAATAACATTAATCCTATAAAATATCTTCCTGAAAACAGAAGAGTAGAGAATACTTCCCAACTTATTTTATGAAGCCCAGCATTAATCTGACACTACAACTGGGCAAAGATAGGATAAGAGAGACAACTACCTACCAGTATTCCTCATGAGTAAAGAAGAGAAAAAATTCTCAGCAAAATATTCACAAATTAAATCTAGCAATATATTAAAAGAATAGTAAACCACAACAAAGTAGAGAATTATATTTAGAATGCAAAGCCTGGTTCAATATCTGAAAATCAATCAGTATAATCCACCACATTAATAGTAGAGAAAAAATTATATCACTTCATGCAGAAAAAGCATTTGACAAAATTCAAAATTTATTCATGATAAAAACTCTCAGCTAACTAAGAATAGAAAGGAATTTCTTCAGTCTTATTTTTTAAAGTATTCACAAAAAAACCTACAGCAAGTATCTTACTTAAAGGTGAAAAACTGAATGATTTTCCCCTAACACTGGGAACAAGACAAGGATGTCAGTTCTCACCACTCCTATTCAACATCTTTCTAGAAGTCCTAACCAGTGCAACAAGACAAGAAATAGAAATTAAAGGTATACAGATTGGAAGGGAAGAAATAAGATTCTTCCTACCCATTGATAACATGATTGTCTATGTAAAAAATATCATAAGAAATTTATTTTTAAAACTCCTAGAACTAATTAGTAAGTAAAGTAACATCACATGATATAAGGAAAACACATATCGATTGTATTTCTATATATCAGCAATTAGAAATTGGAACAATTATAAACCAAAATTAAAAAACAGTATTATGTACAATATCTCCAAAAGTATGAAATTATTAAGTATGAAGCTAATAAAACATCTGAATGCTGAAAACTGAAAAACACTGATGAAAAATTAAAGATGTCCTAAATAAATGAAGAGATATACAGTGATTATTACATATTAAAATGATTTAAAATTTTAAATTTTTGACAATATCGAGCACTAGTTTGGATGTGGAACAACTGAAACTCTCATGCATTGCTGTGAGAATGCAAAGTGAAACAGCCATTCTGGAAAACAGTTTGACAGTTTCTTACAAAGTGAAATATGTATATATTTACCATACAACCTAGCACTTCCACTCCTAAGTATTTACCCTTGAGTAATGAAAACATACATTTACATAAAAACATTTTCATAAATGTTTTCAACAGTTCTACTTATAATCCTCTAAAACTGGGAACAACCCAGTGTCCTTTAATAGGTTAATGATTAAACAAACTGTGGTACATCTATGCAATGAACTCAGCAGTAAAAAAGAACAAACTTAATACAATGTTTTGAATGACTCTCAAAAACATCATGGTAAGTAAATTAAGCCAGTCTCATAAGGTTGTGTACTTTACAATTCCATTTTTATGATATTCTCAAAAAGACATCTATAGTGACAGAGAAAAAAATATTGGGTGCCAAAGTTTAGAAGTAGGGGCAGGGTATTACTACAAAGGGATAGCAGGAGAGAGATTTTGGGAGTCACAGAGCTATTCTGTACCCTGGCTGTGGAAACGTTTACCCAAATTTATATAATTCACAGAGCTGTATCTCCCAAAAGTTAATTTTAAAAATTAAATAAAATTAAAATATAGTGGGATCGGGCTTCCCTGGTGGCGCAGTGGTTGAGAGTCTGCCTGACGATGCAGGGGACATGGGTTTGTGCCCCAGTCCGGTAAGATCCCACATGCCGCAGAGCGGCTGGGCCCGTGAGCCATGGCCGCTGAGCCTGCGTGTCAGAGCCTGTGATCCGCAACGGGAGAGGCCACAACAGTGAAAGGCCCGCGTACCACAAAAAATAAAAAAATAATAAATAATAAAATAATAAAATATAGTGGGATCAACAGAAGCTACTCATATTAGTTAGGGATATTCTCAGCCTCAAAAAATAGGAAGGTAAACTAATATTGACTTAATCAGAAAAGGTTTATTTTTCATATCTAAGAAGTCCCAAAATAAGCAGTGTCTTATATGATTAGCTGCTTGAGAATTCTGTCAAGACACAGGCACTTTCTATTTGCAGATCATTATCCTTAGCCTGTTGACTTTTTATCCTCCTGCTAATGTTGCCTCTCGACCAAAATATAGCCACTCGAGCTTCAGGCATTAAGATTTTGCTTAAGGCTGGAAGAGGGGGTTGAGAAGAAAGTCATATCTGCCCTTGCTATCAAGAAATCAATGCCTTTCCAGAGACCCCCCACTTTAGCAGACATCTCTTTACATTTCATTGGCCAGAACTGAATCACTCACCTACCACTGTACCCTGATTGTGTGTCCAATCACTAGTGAAGAATTTAGGGATTACCTGAATTCAATAAATCATGATTAATCTCCAGGAGTTGGAGTAGAGGCCTACTGCCCTAAAAGTAAGCAAAACGTACAAGAAACTATCTGCTTCTGCTAATTAAGAGTATGAACTAAAAATTTCTCATTTGTCATTTCCACATGATATATGGAATTTTTTAAAACTACTTCACTTTTTTTTTTTTTTTTGCGGTACCGGGCCTCTCACTGTTGTGGTCTCTCCCGTTGCGGAGCACAGGCTCCAGACGCACAGTCTCAGCGGCATGTGGGATCTTCCCAGACCGGGGCACGAAACCTGCGTCCCCTGCATCGGCAGGCAGACTCTCAACCACTGCGCCACCAGGGAAGCCCAAGGTTATTTCACTTTTAAAGTACATTCCTTTTCTCTAATTAAAAACTTCATTTCAGATCTTCATCACAGTGTTCTAATATATCCAGCCTATATGATAAAAAAAATGCATTTTGGATAAGGTTAAATTTATTTCCCATCAAAGACTTTAAAAACAACATTAAAAAAGTGTGCAAGAATATATATGCAGAGCAACTACTGCTTTGAACAAAGTTGATACAAATATCTGACAGAAATGTTTAACAGGCAAAATGTTTTCACTGTACGTGCAAATCTTTTTTAAAATTTTCTTTCATGTAGTTTTCAACTACCTTAAGAAAGAGTATTTTCTTTAAAAATGCCTGAGTGCCAATATCATTTGTTTAAACACTGCATGATAACAGGGCATTGTCAAGTAAAGGGCATCTGAGAAAAGCAATAGAGAGGTGAGAACATAGTCTCACAAAATTCACATTTCCTTTTTATTTTAAAAGCCTGCATTTCTTTTTTCGTGCAGCCCTTGCTCTCATTTTCATCTTTCATGCTCTGTGCAAAATTTCCAACCAGAGAAGAAACATTTGGTACTTTGGGTTGTTCGTTCTTTTATAGCCTTGCTGATCTTTGCATCTGGCAGCTCCTTAAATTTTGTGGTTTCCCATGGAGTATGCAAAACTCAAAGAAAGGTGTATTTTAGCCTAAGATGGTGTCAGAGAACAATATCAAGTATTCATGTAAGTGCCTGCCAGTGCATCAGCATTTAAAAAGCTCAGATGGAAATCCAAATGGAATTCAAACTCTTTCTTTGGATCTTTTATAAGTCATCTTGCTAACGTAATACATAAAAAAAAAAAACAAAAAAAAAAAACTAAGCTCTACTGAGCCGTGTACAGATAAATGAAATGTAAACTGCTAAACTACATGCTGTACCAGCTGTAAAAGACAGGTACAGTGTCTAGTTACTTTCCCCTTAGGGAAATACAGGAAGCTGTTCTGAGCAATTTCTATTTTCTCCTAGCCCTCTTCAGAAGATGACAAGTTTCTTTAAGGATGGCAACCTATTAAAAGTAAGATGGATGTGACTGAAATTTCACTCATCATCTAGAAGAAGCCAAAAAATTAAAATCTCATTCTTCCTGCTCCCAGCCCAATTTCCGGCATTTGGTTGAGGCATTCTATGAAGAGAGAATGAGGATGATTCTCTGCATGCATACACCCAAAGAAAGATAATTGTACTGACAACACGTTCAATGAATAGATTTATCTAGGTAATGTCTTTGCAGGAATTTAACCCAATACCATAGGTTAGGTTTTGTTCCCAAAATGTATTTTGTAAAGTTATAAAATTACTTGTCTGTTTCTGTGATTTATAAGCCCAACAGTTTACTTTAATGTGTAATTCACTATATTTTAAGATAAATTGTAAAATTCCCAGCACTTCCTTTCACTCTTAGAAGATTAATTTAAATTCAGCTTCATCAAGAAAATAGCATCTATCAGATATAAACTTCCATAAATTAATTACTTTTCATTCTTACCTACATCTGTTTCCTCTAAACTTTACCTTTAAGGCTTCTGCCTCAAAGGAGAGGGGGGTGGATATTAATTTGCAAGACAAAGAATCCTTCTTACAATACTCAGCCTTCGCTGGGATTTTATTCAGTGTTTTATATAACCTCTCTGGTAAACCTCTGCTCCTTACTCCCACTACTCAAATGTTGCCCTTTCAAAACATAATATTAATTTGACATTATTACTGCCTTCCCTTTATTTCTTTTACTCTCAAATTCCTGAAATGAATGGTGAACATTCTGTGATTCAGCCTCAGAGAAAATACTTTTCTCTCTGTATTATTCATCATAAACAATGTTATCTACTGTTAAGTGTGTGCACCTGAACATGCACACACATACAAACTCACACACACACCTCACTCATGTTACTATTCAATACAGGTCAGCTCTACATATAATAGCCATTTGGAGACCAAGGCTTCTTCCATCTTGTGAAACAATCATGGAGGAGAAAGAGAGATTAATATTGTGATTTTACAATGACTATCCTCACTTTGTATGTCAATAATGCAATGTTAAGTGTGGAGAGATAGGAACCTAGTTCAGGATGCTGTAAGATAAAGGGAAGAGGCACAAGAGACCTACTAGTTGTCATAACTAGATATAAGGTCCACCTCCTTTGGAAAGCATATCCAAAGCCCCAAATCTACCAGTCCCTGAGTTCAAACCCAGGTTCCACTATTTACCAGGTGTATGACCTTGAGCAAATTAGTTATCATATCTTCAATTCAATGTCTTTATCTGTAATGTCAGTGTAGTAATAGCACCTACCTCAAAGGATTACCCTATGAATTACATGGATTACTATCCACGGGGTACTTAGAAACACACAGATCACAGAGTAAGCCATCTCTAAATGTTAGACTTTATTTTTCCATATTTTCCCCTAGATTATAAATTCCTTAAGCACTGGCACTATGAAACCTTTAACAGTGCCTGAAAAACAGCACTTGCTTAATAAATGCATATCAAATGTATAACATATATATATATATCCAAAATCTCATGTAATAGACATATATGCAATATACACATATGTGATATACATATATATAAACTCATGTAATGCTTGCCTGAGTCCCATAAGATAAATATTTTTACCTCCATTTTAATAGATCAGGGAAAGGAGGTTAAAAGAAATTGTATAATCTGCCCAAAGTCATACAACTAATCAGAATTCAAATCCAGGCCTGTCTTTCTGTAATGTCTCTTTCCCACTACTGCACACCATCTAGGAGTAGATAAGTCAATTTACCTACCATACCACTGTAACAGCATTTATCACATACTAAAATCAATTTTTTATGTGAATCTTCTCCACTTCTGTGAATTATTCAATTGGCAGGCAACATGCTGTATTTAATTAGTGGCCAGTGTTAGCAACATGGATCAAAATGGGAGCAGAGAACAAAGTGAATTAGAAGGGACAGCCAATTAATTTTTAAACATTTAAATGTTGTTTAAATCTGTGGTGAGAGAAGACACACAGACAACTCCAAGGTTTGTAGCTTAGCCATTAATTAAGATTTAGAGCCTTAGAAAAAGAGAAAGTTGAGGAAGAAAGATGTCTAGGCAGTGTTGTCAAGTAAGCAATAGGACAAATAGACTCAGTGCTCAGAAGGAGAGGTCTGCCCTAGAGATTTAGGATTCATCATCATATAGGTAGAGTAAAAAACACAGGAAAGAATGAGTTCACCCAGAGATTTAAATGAGACTTCTTCTTTATAGTATATGAAAATTCAGGTAGCATGCAAGCCTACTGAACTCTTAGTAATCTAACATCTCTTACTCTTTCCAATGTATCACATACTTCTAATGTATTCCTGAATATAATTATTTAAAGATCCTTCTACCTATTCTCCAACTCATCATTTCTTCAGTTGGATAATGATATTAAGAAGTATTAACCTACTTAAACAAGGAGGCCATTAGACTGAGGTGGCTCTAATGCATTAGCAGCCTCTGTAAGGAAACCAAAATCTAAGCCAGTCAATTCCAGTAAACACATCTGTATCTGAGAAAAAGAAATTTATTTAGAACAACCAATCACAAACAGGAAACTAGTCTTGCCCAAATAAGGCAACAACTTAAGCTACAGCCAATCAAACAATCTTCTTGCTTCACTACCACATCTGCTCTATAAAAGCCTTTCCTCTGGGTCCTCTCAGCAAAAAGCTCCTAACCACTTTTGGTTTGGTGCTGCTCAATTCAAATTGACATTTGCTCAAATTCTTGAAAATTCTAACATGCTTCAGTTTCTCTTTTAACAAAAGGAAAAATGTACAGCACAAATGCAGTACACTACATCCCATTTTAAAAACTGACCTTGATTACTGTCATCAAAGATGAAAGATTTGAATTTGGAGAAGTTTCTAGCAACTTCTAAATGAAGAATGAATGTGAGCCAATAAAGTATCACTTAATAGAATAAACCCAGTTTAGAATGTTAAGATGCCAAGGCTATTTGGACACTAACGACCACCTATCTTAAGTGGAAAGCATTCTGTTTGTCCAGGATCTATTCTTTCTTCTGGCAAAAATACCTCAGTTTTTCTTTAAGGAAATAACTTTTCCCCACTGAGTACAGCCTTGTTAAGACTGTAAATCAAGGGGTTCAATTCTCCTCTGACCAATGGGTGGGTGGATGACCCCAGTTTGGTCAATAACATTTGGGTATCTCTCTACCCAAAACGGAAACTTGTTCAGAAAATACAACTATTACACAGTACACATACCAAACTCATTCTAAGGATTAAATACCGGCTTCTACCTCCCAGAATACTGTTCTATTTTGACCATATACTTCACTTTTCTATGTGCTAGAATATTCTTTACCAATCACAGGACATATAAGTCACAAAGTACAGTAGTTGCCCTCCATTGACATTACTAAAGAGGAAATTTTTTTACTTCATTTGTATGACAACTATCTAGACAAAAATACTGAAATAAAGAAAAATAAACAAATAATAGCCTACAAATAATGGCTGTTTAATAATATTTAAAATATTAGGTGGTGTTGTGTAGGATCATAAATAGGGGAGGATTTCCAAAACACATAGCTAGCTCACAACCCATATCTACCTGCTATTTTGGCAGAAGTGATATAATTATCATTAGAAACAATTTAAATATACTTTCTTTTAATTCACCTGTAGCTGGTCTCCTGGGACAAATTCTAGACATCTTGCAGCTTGGACCTCCTTGCCGAGAGGATCAAATGCCCTAAGGATAATGAAACTGCGGTTAGTGTTGCTGCGGTTTTGGACCGCAGACTTGGGATTGGGGCCCCAGGGTTCCACACCATAGTCCCGAGTCACTGCTATGGGCCTTTAGTCCCCTATAAAGCTCTAGATTGACAGCATTTGCATGCACGGTTTACTTCCCCTTCTGGCCTCAGGTGTTTCCGTCGCTCCACAGCCTTTGGACCAGAGCCTGCCCCCTCCCTCCCCGGCTCCAGAAGAGTCCCAGCATTTTGGCGGACGGGGCATCAAGGAGAATTGGGATTTGCCTGATAGGCGGCAGGAGCCAGACTTCCTAAGTAAGAGTGTGAGACAAGAGGCCTCAGGCACCTGGTGCACCTAAGAGTCTGTCATTCCAGGACTCCCTGGCAGACCCCGTAGTCTCGCGAGATCCCAAAAGATCGCGTTTCCTCTCGGAAAAGCGGTTGGTCGCAGGGCGTGGGGATTGGTTCTGCCTCTGTCGGAGCTGCTTCTGATGCTTAGCGTATCTGCAACTGGGTTCGTCCTCTCCCTGCCCCTCCAAGGGACCTGCACTTACTCCCCCAATACGCCCAAGCCACATTAGCACACCCTGCTGGCTCCTGCTATGGGTTCCTGTTTGCCTTCCCGGGAAGCCCAACACTCCACCCGCCCACCGCCCCTAGGCCTCGGCTCCACCCTCGGACATTAAAGGTATTTTTTAAAAAAAGAACCATCTCCTGATGAAACGGCTTGGGCGAAGGAGCCAGCTCTCCATAGCAGGGTGCTGGCAGCGGGCTGGGTCAGAACGAGAGCAATGTCTTGAGGCTGTTCTTCAGCGGCAAGGCTTGAGGAGCAGTCAGTCTCCTGGGACAAATTCTAGACACCTCACAGCTGCCAGGAGGAACGACTGACCTCGAAGATAATGGAACCGTGAGTTCAGCTTGCTGCGGCCTTGGACCTTGCCAGACATAGACCTGCTCTCCAGGAGCCTGTGCCTGTATCCTGTGGCTTCGGCCTGGTGCCCTGGACTTCTGGAAAACGACAGACTCCGGTAGGTACATATGCAGTTCTCTCCCTAAACCGCGCCTCAGTTGTTCCCGCCGTTGTACCTCTGGCGGGACATAGTCCCATCTCTCACTCTTTGCCAGCCCCTAGGACAAATTACAGTCACAAGGTGACTCTGACTATTGGGTTGAGGGAAGTTTCTGCGAGGATGCGTGTTTGTTTGCTAGGTGGCCTGAGCCTGACTTAAGAATGACAAGTCTGGGTAGAGTCACGCAAGCGCCTGGTCCAGCAGGTGGTCGTTGGTGCTGTCGGTATTTAGCTTCTTGCTTTGAGATGCCAGGTGAGAGAACTTCTCGTTGATTAGGTTGTGGTGAAATCGCTTTGACCTGGTCTCGCGAGATTGACCAGGTGCGAGTAAGGGCGGGAAGGCGCGGAAACCTGTTTGAAGGTGACACAGGCGGCCCGAATGAATAAGTGAACATCTAATGTGCTGAGGTTATTATTCGCATGGAATGGGGGGTAAGGGGGGAATGTTCCCAAGATTTATAGCCAAAACAATAATTATTATTATTAAAAAATTTGTTTATACATGTAAATTAGGTAATCTTAAAAAGAAAACATACTCATGAATCATACCTCTGTATAAAAAGTAGACACACATGTAAACAATTATAATTTCATCACTATTATTCATCAGCATTTTAATTATTACTTTTTTTATTATTACTATAATTTTTGAGGTTTCATAGTTGTAGCAGCAGTAACAAAACACCTCTCTAAAGTTTCTCTATACAAAAAAAAAAAAATTCCCTGGTTTATCTATTTAGATTTAATTTAATAATCTAGTTAGCCATTTTAGATTAGTTATAGCTTGGATAACATAACCAATACTGCAGAATGAGATATTTGAACTTAGTTGAAGATCTGAGGAAGGTAGTTAAGAAAAATAGCCTAACAGTAGAGAGAGGGGTGTCTAGACATACCAGATCATCAATCTTCACTGTCAGTCCCCAGGCAGAAGTCTGTTGTCTCTCACTCTGAGTAGAACAGTCACCAGTTGTTAACAAATGTGGAAAATTGAGATAGGAAAATTGTGACTCTTACTGCTTTTCTGTAATCACCAGACAAATTCCAAGAGTAGAAGACAATCAAATGGAAATTTAACCAGTCCTCACACAAGGTACTAAATGAGCATTGTTCCATGAAATAATCTTATAATGCAAGACTGGCTTTCTATAAAATGTCTAAAATTAGCTTTAGACAGAATAATTTTTCTTAAATCTCTCTTATTCCTTTGTCTTTTTTATTCCCTCTTCTTGCCTTGTTTTACCCTTTGTGCCCAATATGTATATTATCATCTCCTTATAAGTAGGCAGATTCATTTCTCAGGGGGAAATAAAATAGTTTCTAATATTTTATAAGCCTTCTTCCCATTTCTTCTAGCTTTTTAGTTCTAAATGATACTGAAGATTATATATAATGCTTAGAATTTCTTTACTTTTTAAAAATATATAGAGCAGTACCTAGAAGAAGATAACAATTACTCACCACCCAGATTTACCCATTCTTATCTTATCCTTTTGGATCACAGTTTTTTTTAAATTCCCTTTCTTATTTCTCAGCCTTATATTATTATATATCTCAGGCTTTATTTTCTGTTATATATATCCATTTTTAGCATGTTCTTAAGTATGATTCTATGTTTGAGTCCAGTATTTTTGGCTTGTCTTTGTTAGAATTCATGGCCTCTATTTTGATGTTTGTTTTTAATACTGAGATTTGGTTATATATCCTATACTAAGGATTCTACCTCACTAGAGTTGCCAGACCTAGCAAAGAAAAATGCAAGATGCACAGTTAAATTTAAACTTCAGATAAACAATGTATTTTTTTAGTATAAGAATGTTCCATGCAATACTTGGGTACGCTTGTTCTAAATAATATTCATTGTTTATCTGAAATTCAAGTTTAACTACACATCCTGTAGTACATAAAAATATAAGACAGTTAAATTTTAATTTAAGATAAACAATGAATAAATGTTTATTATAAGTATTTTATCTGGCAGCTCTATACTCTACCAAGTTTAGAATGGGGGTAGAGTGCAGGGGTAGGCCAATCCTATGGGAGAAATACCATTGGACTTTGGATCATTTCCCCAATTCAGAATGTAGCACTGGAACTTCAATTCCAAAGGCCTATTATTTCCTTCATTTCTACTGGCACGGGTCTCCACTATGCTTCTTCAGAAGGTGTGGTCTGGGGAGTGGGTGAGGATCAACATTCTGTTTTCCTCCAAGTTGGGGTTATTAATGGAAATTCTCCCCTCACTAAGAGGGGTTCTGGGCTTGGGATTGGTATGAGGAACCGTACCAGGCTGTGCTTTTGTATTCTGCTCAGAAATGTGTTTCATTCTTTCCTGAGAGTTTGGGTTTTTGCTTGTTTGCTGTGGTTTTTAAATTAAAGTGTACTATTTACCCTGTGTGGATTGTGTTGGTAAATTTATTGTTACTTCCTTTTTTTCTCCTTTCCATTTTTTCTCATGTTTTCAAGGTTTGACAGGGAGAGTAGAGTCCATGAAGAAGTTATAAGCATCCCACTTAGCTTAGAAATACTGTCTTTAGAATTTTTATTAAATCTACACACTTCATAAATAAAATTATTTCAGGTAAAATCTTGTAGTAACAAACAAGATCATTCAATGTTTTGGGTGATAGTATAGAGTGCCCAACTCTTGGGCCTTTGAGTTAAATTGCCTGGGTTCAAAGCTCAGTTCTACTTTTCACTCTGGGAACTTGGGGAAGGCTCAACTTCATAAAGTCTCACTTTCCTACCTGTCAGTAGGGCATAATAGCACTGCCTCCCTTACAGATGTTTTCTGAGAATGAAATAAATAAGGCATGTTATTTAACAGTGTCTGTCACATAGAAAATGCTCGGTAAACACTGATGATTCATTATTTCAATTATTAAAGAATATCTTTCTATTCTTAGAATCACAAAACATTAGAACTGGAAGAAACCTTCACACTTAGAAAATGTTAAAAGCATGTGGTAATTTATTCTTTCTAGGTGCAATAAATAGTGAATAAGATACTGTTGTCCAAATGTCATATTTCTCAGCATTATTGCTTTCCTGGAAAGAGGGGTTATTAAGAAAGTTGAGGTTTATATATAGTAAGAAGAGCAATACTGTATTTAGAATGATTTTTCTAAATAGCATGATAAATTCAGGTGCTGGGAACCTTCTATATCTCAGACCGGGGATTTTTTTTTTTTTTTTTTTTTACTGTTGGTGCTGTTGTGGAAAAGGGGTCTTTGAAGTAGGTAAAGACAAGTCAGTACAGACAAGTAGAGTCTAATACCTTGTGGCTTAAAATCAGGAGCAAATAAACAGATGTTTTTAGCAGTTGAGCTCACTCTGATGCCTCCCTCAGTGACAAGGGATGTCCCTGTATAGTGTGACGCTGTCTGTGGCTGGTTTTCTCCCCAGAAGGCTGTATGCGTAAGCTGCAATTCATGCCCCTCAACAATTTCAGGGCCCAGGAGAACACTTGCTTTATTAGACTTCATGCACAGACTTGATTCAGCAACTTGACAAGCATGGTTATTTCTCTTGTCTGAGCTCAGTTTTTATTTTAAAATATTTCTACATTTTGATTTAAGTGGTAAAAAAAAAAGAAAAAAAAGTTATATTTGGGAAATCCAAACTGTTGCTGCTAAAACTTCTTTATTAACTACATAGGATCCAGACAATCACATTCAATATAGAGACATTCGATATATTGATGAAGCTAAGGTTACAAGTTCAATTCCCTCATGAACCAACTCCTCATCCAGAAGTTGTATGTAGTCATTCATTCAACCATTTATTAAGTGCTTTGTACTGGCCAGGCCTGAGCCACAATCTAAGGAGAAATCAATGCTTAGTTAGGGCAAGTCTTTCCAATCTAAGAACGTGTTCTGTTGACTGAACCCCTGATTCCATCTGGCCAAGTTATATATGTAAGAAAAGTCAAAGGAATGGAAGAGAGAGTAGAGAAGGGAATAAAAATGTATTACCATTTCTGGAAACTAACCTATGGAGGAATCATTTTTGTATATAAATGAAAGCTATCTCAACAGATACTGTTTTCATAAGTCAATATCCAACCCACAACAATAGAGAATAATATTGATATGAAGCATGGTGGTTCCATTGTAGAAGGTTTGGGAATACAGAAAAGGAGAAAAGGTAAAATTAAGCTCAAGATCACAGACCTTGGGGAAACGGACTTAAGTAGTTGACAACTTGTTCTTGTGACAAAGAAGTCTCCTTAACATTTCAGAAGTAGGCTCTTGTGTAGAGTTAAAGAAGATAGGGGCAGGGTTGGACAACTACAGATACATGCAAATGAAGAGCAGATTATTTTAATTCACACTGTAATGTCAAATCATTTATTTTAGAGTCTCAAAACTGAATAATTGGGGATGTCCCTTGTGGCGCAATGGTTAAGAATCTGGCTGCCAATGCAGGGGACACAGGTTCGAGCCCTGGTCTGGGAAGATCCCACATGCGGTGGAGCAACTAAGACCATGCGCCACAACTACTGAGCCTGCACTCTAGAGCCCATGAGGCACTACCACTGAGCCGTGCGCCACACTACTGAAGCCCATGTGCCACACCTACTGAAACCTGTGTGCCTAGAGCCCGTGCTCTGCAACAAGAGAGAAGCCACCACAATGAGAAACCCGTGCTCCACAACAAAGAGTAGCCCCTGCTTGCCACAACTAGAGAAAGCCTGCGCACAGCAACGAAGACCCAATGCAGCCAAAACAAAAAACGAAACTGAATTATTATCTATCCAGTTAGGAACTACCCCTGGATCTTATAGAAAAGAGATCTCCGTCAGTTGTTTAGTTGATCATACTGTGAATTCAGTAGAGATTTTTAAAATATGGGATTATTTTAAAAAGTCTTAAGGGACACTTAGAGTAACAAAAATCACTTTTATTTTACGGAGTTCAAGACCATTCAGACATCCTTTGATGATGTGTTATGCAAAGATATTTGATGTTTATTCAGTAATTGAAGAAAACCTTGTGAAAGTGGGAATTAAGTGTAATCAATAAAATAGCCTTCCTGGAGAAGGAGCAGATTTTTTTAATGTTTTGAGACTATTGGCTGCTTGGTAAGTTCTTTCTCAAAAAAAATAAATGTTATTTCTTCTTTACCATCCCACAAGCTCTACCCCTACAAAAAAAGGGGGGGGGTAAAAAAGGAAAAGGAAGGGAAAGAAAAGGAAACAGAAAGAAAGGAAAGAAGGAAGAAAATAAAAACCAATTCTGTGTAAAAAAAACAACTTTGTGTGTATAAAGAACAACTAATAAATACAGTCAAGTAATGTAGCCTTCATAAAAAGACTTAAGAGTCCAGGCATGTGTTATCTGAAGAAGGGAAGAATGAGCTATATCAAAGTCTTGATTGAATCTGTCCTCCCTGGCTAACAGTAGATAGTCCTGGTCCGTTGTCTCACAGAGTTATCTCACAGGTGACTCTATTCTTAAGCTTTTTTCATGTGAGCTGTAGACCTTAAGGGTCCATTTGTTCTGTCTGTTTTCATGAGAAGTTTGAAACATTGGCTCACCAAGTTGGGCAGTCTTCATGCAATGAGTATTTCCTTTCCTTTCTCTTCTTTTTTTTCTTCCTTCCTTCACTTCTGGCTGCCTTCCAACTCCTAGTACAATATGTATTTGGTTTTGTTTGTTTTGTTTTGCTTTTTACTGCTAAGTACTATTAAGACTTTTCATGTAGAACTATTTGTCATCAGAAGCATTTGGACATAATATATTGTAACCAAAAAAACCATAAAGTATAATTGCTGTTATAAATTTAGGTAAATTTTAAATACTTGAAATGATTATTGTCACTCAAAATCCTTTTTGAGTTGACTCCAAATTTCAAGTCTGTGATCAAAATTTCAGAAAGGAAAATTTAATCTTTACAAAAAGCAATAAAACTTACCAAAAACTCCAGCAATTTTGAAAGAGAATAGAAAATGCATTCAAGTGTATGTATAATATTTAATGTAATTTTTACATAAAGGTTACATGATTACATGCATGCAAAGGAGACGAAAAATAATATCTCTAGACAGCTGATGGCTACTTGAATAGCCTAGAAGTTTTTAGGGTTCAGAACTGAATATATTTAATTAGAAGCCTTTCTATATGATTTCACAATTAAGATACTTTTTAAATTACATTTTTGATAAGTGGCCAGCTCTTTTCATAAATTTATTTTTCAGGTAAAAAATTCTAAGAGCCTTTGAGTCATTGATGGCAGCAATTGCAACAGTTTCTGTCAGAATTTTTTTTTTTTATAAATTTATTTATTTATTTATTTTTGGCTGCATTGGGTCTTCATTGCTGTGCATGGGCTTTTCTCTAGTTGTGTCGAGCAGGGGCTACTCTTCATTGCAGTGCATGTGGGCTTCTCACTGCAGTGGCTTCTCTTGTTGTGGAGCATGGGCTCTAGGCACGTGGGCTTCAGCAGTTGTGGCACATGGGCTAAGTAGTTGTGGCTCGCGGGCTCTAGAGCGCAGGCTCAGTAGTTGTGGCGCATGGGCTTAGTTGCTCCGCGACATGTGGAATCTTCCCGGACCAGGGCTCAAACCCATGTCCCCTGCATTGGCAGGCAGATTCTTAACCACTGCGCCACCAGGGAAGTCCTGTCAGAATTTTTATTTTAGGGAATATGTAAGTTATCTTCTAATGGACAAACATTTCTGGAAGGTATGAAGGATAGTACTTTTACCCATGGTTTCTCCTACAAAAAATAATCTGCCTTGTTAATTACAAAATCAGCATTCTTTGTACATAGGGAAATATATTCCAGAATGCTATGCTACGTATAGTACATCCTCATCTCAGCAGATATAAAAGCCTACTCTAGCAAGAAATAGGTGGGCACAGGAGTCGTGCACATCGATTTGAACAACACATTTACGTTTCATTCCAGCGTTTATTGACCATATCTGGTCTGCTCTCATCAAAAACAAGCAAGCAAATGAATATAAACAACAAAACCTTGACTGTATATACATGTGTTGATTTCCATGCAAAGTACCATAATGCAATTCAATAGATCATTGAAAACCAATGCCCCAGCTTCAGAATGCCTAACATTTCACAGATGGCAACTTCTTAAATAGTTTAGCTAGTGGCCTGCACAACTTAGTATCAAGCAGTGAGGCGAAGTCATCCACAGGAGCTGACAGAGTTCATCCTTTCAGTCAGACAGGGTGCAATGAAATGGTAATTCCACTGAAAAGACACATGCTAGGGCTTCCCTGGTGGCGCAGTGGTTGAGAGTCTGCCTGCCGATGCAGGGGACACGGGTTCGTGCCCCGGTCCGGGAAGATCCCACATGCCACGGAGCGGCTGGGCCTGTGAGCCATGGCCGCTGAGCCTGCGCGTCCGGAGCCTGTGCTCCGCAACGGGAGAGGCCACAACAGTGAAAGGCCCTCGTACCGCAAAAAAAAAAGAGACATATGCTAATGGGATCTGGAAACTCATATCTGAGAAACTACTAAAAAGATGTAAATATTGTAATATATATATATATATATATATATATATATATATATACACAAAAATTAAAAAACAAAACTCAGTAGAGAGACCCACTGAAGTATAAAGCAATGGCTCCAAACAGTGGAGAGCTGGGAAATAGCAGCAGCATGAAAAAGATTAATTGTCCTGGAGTAATCATGAGTCTCTCTCTCTCTCTTTCAATCTGTGTCACTGCCTCTGACTGTCTCTCTCTCTTTTATGAAACAAAGAAAGAGAAATTTGAAAACGATAGTCTTCATGTGGCTACTCTTAACCAATCCACAAATAAAATTACTCTCATACATCTTAGAAATTGTGGGAAGCTTCATCTGAGTTAATAACACAATATGAGATCTGTAAAATATTGCACTGACGTAATACATATACATTTGACCTTTAAAATTTAATTTTCTCCTTTTACTATTTCTTGACGTATTGGAAAATATTTGTGAAATATTAATCAATATTTTTTCCTGATATTTTCTCCAGTACCCTCCATATTTTGCCTTTTGCCATGTTCAAACTACTGAGTTTTTGTTTTGTTTTGTTTTGTTTTGTTTTCTAATGCCCATTTTCTCAGGAGAGGGATACATTAGGTGAGAGAAATCAGAGGGTCTGGGAGACAAGAAACAGGTGCTCAATAGCCCAGAGAGTCCTGAGAAAGTATCAACACCACAGATAAATTGGTGGGATCTGAGAACAGGAGGGTTAGTATGCTCTGTCGTGAATAAAACACCCCAGAAGCAGCAAGACCACAGGGAAAACATAGGTATCTGTTGTGCATGGGCAGACGGGGCTGTGGACCAAATCCTCAGAGAGAGTCCCTGAGCTGGTGAGGGAGGGAGGCAGTCAGGCAATTCCCATGATCACAAGAATGGCATGCAAACAGTAGAAGTACCCACTAGATCTAAAATAGTGTTAAGCACAGAAACATTAAGTTATATTTCTTTACATCTAATTTCCATGGACTGAGATTTGTATCCAGCTAATTTTCAAAATAATTATCACTTTAAAATGTCATCCTCCATCCATATGGCATTTCTGGGTTTAGCAGAGGAGTTAGAACATGGAATCTGACTGCTTGATTTCAAATCCCAGCTCCTCTGCTTATGAGCTGAGCAAATCATTTATCTGCTCTGTGCTTCAGTCTCCTAATTTAATAAAAATAGCACCTACTTTCTAAGGTCATTATGAGAATTAATATCACAGTCTGTGCTACTTAAATGTTTAATGAATGAAACAAGGAATAATATATTAAAATAAGTGACATCATAAATGAAGAAACTGAACCATTTTGCTCAAGAGTAGAACAAATGCTAAATAAAACATTGTGGAGAGCAGGGTAAGGGAATGCACAAATCAAATTCCAGCACCAATCACAACTACATTCATTAAAAGGTCCCCATCTCGTATTGAGAAAAAAGTGCAGAGAAGTAAGACATTTAAATACAACACCACCATCCATAAATAATCACTGTTAATAATATGATGCCCTTTAATATATATACTTTTTAAAATTATCATTCTTTAATATATATCATAATACCCATTTTATTATATATGCAGTGATAACTTTGTACTATTTTCCACCTAACATTATAAAATCATTTTAATATTTATGCATAAACGTTTGCCTCATTTTTTAATTCAAACACTATGAATTTTTTATCTCAACTATGAATAAATAATGCCAAATTACTTTCCAGATCTGGCCATTTCACAATCAGTAGATAGTTATTATCTAGAAGCATGTTTTAAATGTTCTTTTCCCAACTTCTAGAACAGTATTGTATGTTTTCCCCCTTATATTCAAATTACTTTGTTGAATATCTCAAAGAAAATCTCAAAACTCCACCCGCTTTCCTGATAGGAATTTGTAATATTACATAAGGCAGTATGAGTCTGACACCTGCTGGCTGCCTGTGAAGTTGCACAATTGTTACTAGTTTAAATTTAAATTTTAATTTCAGTTTACAAAACAAGGAGAATCTGGTCTCAGTGTTCCTTTGCGAAGTAAGGATCATTTGTCATTTTTTGGTAGGCATTTTGCATTCTAATTTTCTTTATTTATCATTTGATATTTTTCGACTTGAAATGATGGGTTAATATTTTAAATAAAAGTTTTAAGGAAGACTTGAACCTCAGTATTACTTAAATTTTATTTAAAAACTGTCATATGATAATATTTTAACCTAAGATCAAATATAAATATCCTTAACAGTTTTTTTAAAGTCATATTATTACCAAGTTGATTGTTTTTAAAACATTTTTCAAAATGAAGAAGTATTGCCCCACCATGCAAATAGAAAATAAAACTCCCATTCAGGAATTTTGATTACCAGTTTCTAAAGCTGAAACCTACCAGCTTACAAACTTTGTAATTATAATGACAGTATGTCAGTATTTTGACCTTTGCAGTTATTATCTACTTAGAATTTTTCCTTTTCCCCCCCACATAATCATTAACATCTTTACTTTTCATGATGCTCTGAGTACATACTGATTTATTTCATCATCCACTTTTTTATTTAAGTGCTTGATGTTTCTTGCTTGACTCAAAATTATACTGAAATTAATAATTTATCATAGAAGCTTTTCTTTATTTAAAAAAATGAGACATTCTTACACATCAGAGATTGAAAGTTGTGTCCAAGATGAATATTCTTTGGGCATTTAAAGCTAATATTAAATATATTCAAATTCTAAAGCAAACTGCATATGATAGAGATTTATTTTGTGATCCCAAATATTTCTAGTAGACAACTATTCATTGGGTCCACATTTGTGTGAAATACTGACTTAAGTGTAAGAAGGAATAAGACACAGTTGTCTCACTTTTTGCACTGAAAAATACCATTTTTTGTGGCGATGATATGCAAATGAACATTTCTAATGCAAAGCAGAAGTGAATCATTGAATGATAGAGGTCAAAGAAAAATATGGCTTCCAGAAGGAATATTCAAGGAAGGCTTCATTAATAGAAAGTAAATTAAAAATGGAGGTATGAATTCCATTTTTCTGATTTCACCCATTCCATTTCTACATGTTAGCAAAATTATGATTTTTATGTTGGAGATGTTTCATGATCTGAATCATTTATATGAGAAACCTATGAGGTACTATTACTACACATTGAAGTGGGATTCTCTGGAATTTACTGCATAAATTTACTGTATAATTGTAGCACAATGTAGTCGAAGGAATACTAATAGGGCTGACTTTCTGCAGATCTGGTTATTTTTCCCAGATTCACCTGTTCTTTGCAAGATCAGATTCAAGGGCAATTCAACCCACATATTACACATCCCTGCCTCTGGGATGTGTATGCCTCTGGGATTAATGACATAATGACATTAATTAATATTAATATGTCATTATGTCATTATTAATATGTCATTTTATGACATATTAATATGTCATTTTATGACATATTAATATGTCATTAATATGTCATTAATATGTCATTATTATGACATTAATATGTCATTATATGACATATGACATTATTAATATGTCAATATGTCATTATTAATGACATATTAATAAAGACACACACATACAGTGTGGCTTTCAAGACTTTCTAAGTAATAGAAGGAATTTTATGAAGATTCTCAACATACAAAGTAGCTAAAATTGCAGCTTCTGTGTTAGTCAATGGGGGAGGGAGCCCATTGAAAGAGTGTGTCAGATTTCCCCAACCCTTACCTCCACCGTTGCTTCCTCTCTCAGAAACCTGACCTTAGAGGAGCTATGGTAGAAAGAAAAAACCAGTCCCTGACATTAGAGAACCAAACTGACACCACAGTGTTTTTAGAAGCTGTCCTGGAACTCATGTTCTTGTTGGCCATAATGAATCTTACAGAGGACGAAGGTCACTCTTCAACCATGAAGCTGTGTGACAAAACAAGACCCCTTGATAGTTTTGTCTAAGTAGAGAAAAAAACAAGGTCATTAGGCAAACAACGAAATATCTAATAGCTTCCTCTCCAAGCTAATATGACTACATTGAGTATATTTCTTCTTTATAGTGATATACTATATAGTAATATACTTTATATTTATGCTCATTTGGACCGTTCCCCAAATCACCTAACTAAAACTCAAGTTCTGTAATAAGTTCTTTCCAACACACTTTTTTTTTTTTTTTTGTGGTACGCGGGCCTCTCACTGTTGTGGCCTCTCCTGTTGCGGGGCACAGGCTCTAGACGCGAAGGCTCAGCGGCCATGGCTCACGGGCCCAGCCGCTCGGCGGCATGTGGGATCTTCCCGGACCGGGGCACGAACCGGTGTCCTCTGCATCAGCAGGCGGACTCTCAACCACTGCACCACCAGGGAAGCCCATCCAACACACTTTTATTGAGACCCCCATGGTTTCCTATGATGTGTGTATAATACTTACAATGTGTGTTAATTGTGGTCTTTGATGCTGAAGAGAAGTACAATTAATTTTTTTTTACAATTAATTTTTATATGTTAATCTTGTATCCTGCAAACTTAACTCGAATTAATTTTTCTTGGTTTTTATATTTGGTTGGTTGTTTTTCTGATTCCATAGGACTTTCTATGTTGACTATCGCCCACAAAGAAAGAGCTTTACTTTTTCCTTTTCAGTCTAAGCACCTTTTATTTCTTTTATTGCACTGGCTAGATGTTGAATAGAAGTGCTGAGAGTATAAATCCTTGTTCCTGATCTTAGAGAAAAAGTATTCAGTTTCTCACTATTAATTATGATGTTAGTTGTAGTTTTAATTGATGCCATTTATCAAGTTAAGAAAATCTCTTTCTATTCTTAGTTTCAAGACGGTTTTAATTAGGAATGATTATTGGATTTTTTTGAAATGCTTTTTCCCTGCATCTATTGAGATGCTCATATACTTTTTCTCTTTTAGTTTTTTACTAAGGTAAATTGATTAATTTTTTTAATGTTAAGTAAACTTTGCATTTTGGGGGTAAATCTCATTTGAGCATGATATGTTATTCTTTTAATATATTGTTGGATTTGATTTGTTAAAATTTTGTTAAGAACTTTTACATGCATATTCATGCATACTCATGTAGTTTGTTGGGTTGTTTTATTGTGATATCCTTGTCTAGTTTGGATATTAGGGTGATGGCCTCATAAAATGGGTTGGAAACAACCCCTCCTTTTCTGTTTTCTGTAAGCAATTTTTTTCTTCCTTAAGTATCTGATATTCCCACTTCTGTTGTTTCCTAAGAGAAATATGCTGTCATCTTTATTTTTATTTCTTCATATGTAACTTGTTCCCCAATCTACCTGGGAGAACGGGAGGGCTTTTAATATTTATCTCTTTATCAGTGATTTTTAACAATTTTATCATGTAACCTCTTGGCTCTCATCTGTCTGCTCTTCCTGCTCACTATTATGTAGCTACGCTGGCTTGTTTGCTGTTTTCTGAGTATTCCAAGTATATCCCCACCTCAGAACATTGTACTGACTGTTTTCTATGACTGGAAAAATCTATATACAGCTCTTCACCTTCCTCAAATTCTTACTCAAATAACACTCTCTCATTGATGCCTCTGTGACCATCCCATTTAAAATTACAAATCTCCTAGAACTTCCATATTACCCTTCTTATCAGCAGTATAATTTTCCATAACTCTCATCACTTTCTAACTTTCCATACAGCTAATACATTTTATTTTTCTCTTCTGCCTCCCCAACTGGAATGTAAGCCATAAGAGAGCAGGAAACTTGGTCTATTTTGTTTACTGTTTTATACTTAGAACCTAGAACAATGCCTAGAACAATACCTAGAATAGTCTATTTTCAGAAAATATTTGTTGAAAGAATTAATTATTGAACAAATGAAGACTAAATTAAAGTTATACTTTGAAAATAATGTTTGAAATAATAATTCTTTTTGGCTGGGATCCATTTTTTACTATGATATGCCTGATTTTATCTTTGTCTTCCTGGCAATTAATAAGGCCTTATTAATACATATTTATTGAATAAATGAATGATAAATTCTGCATTATGTACTTAAAGAGGCCCACATGTTAATGTGATGCTTTAGTTGACAAATCTAGTAAAATCCAAATTTACTGGTAATTTATTTCTAGAGCATTAACAATTTTATATTGAATGGTAATAATTTTGACTGAAATGTTCTTTTGACATTGAATGTTCATTTTGGAAAATATTAGAACAGTTGCAATTATAATAAAGAAAATTTTATACTAGAGTCAGAAGACCTAAATTCAAGTTCCAGTTTTGCCACTTTCTATACCTGTGACCGAGGAAAATTTCTTAAACTTTCTGACTATCAATTTTCTTATCCTTAAAATGAAGACAGTGAATTATAAGTTCAAGTCCTTTCGAAGCCTAATGTTCTGGAAATCCACTACAATAAATCACCTATCCAAACTCAGAGTGGTATAGGACAGGATAGTGTTTTGCAGCTAGGCAAAGTTAGTACCATGATACTAAATGTCCATAATGATGACCTGAAGGCATTATGAGGTCCCAGATTGCCTCCTAAGTCATCCTAAATGTTGTAAAGTTAACTTCCAGTCCTTACCAATGCATGAAAACACACACATACACACACTTAAGGAGTTGTAACAAAGAGACTTTACAAGTCTTTTTTCCTTGTCCCAGAGCTATTGCATTTGCTGATCCTGTTATTAGATCTTATTGCTTTTTTGAAGAATAGATCTCTACTAGGGCATACTCTCCTAATACCAGCATGTCTATAACTTAGTTATCCACATGTCATATAATTACTACTCAGATCTACAAAATATATAATTTGGGAGATTTTCTTGTCATCTGAAATACCTACTACCCATCACCTCATGAATGCCTTCCTTCTCTGCTGGGCTGTGCCCTGTCATTGCCTCCAGTTGTTTGCTGTTGGATTTATATTCTTGAGGTGGGAAGGTTATTGGGTTATATAGGACTTGACAGGAAGAAAACAGTTCTTCAAACAAGGACCCACCACATCCTGCAGACCCCATATCTCAACTTATGTATAGATATTTAGACCCAGGGTTGACAACTTTGTATTTAGCCAAGGACAGTTTGTTTAAAGCTACCTTAAACTACCTTTTCTAGCCGTCATTTCATAAAATAAAAGATATTGTAATGGCAAAATATAGGAAAGGCATAATATCAGAATGAATACTAAACATAATACTCTATGGTTAGTAGCTGTAGTTTTCTCAACAGCTCACTATATTGATTTTATTTTTCTCATTTTTTTTCAAGAAATGACTAAGTGATCACTTAGTCACAGTATGCTCACAGTTGTCTGGGAGTCTGTCTCTGTGATAACTCTCTGGGTCTCCTAACCAAATACCCCAGGGATATGTGAATCATTTCAAGCTCATCATGTGAGGGTGACAGTTGAATTTCCCATAGATAGAGGGAGAAAATCACCAAAATGTCAGAATTCAAAGTGGCCATTTAAGAACTCAGGTTGTGTGGGGAGAGAATGACTCTGGAAGAAAATGTAGTTATTCTGTCATTCTGTAGGCTTATCTTTTGTCTCTTATCCCCAGAGATCTGATTTGGTTAAATGTAACAGGACCGGGCTTCCCTGTTGGCGCAGTGGTTGAGAGTCTGCCTAACGATGCAGGGGACACGGGTTCGTGCTCTGGTCCGGGAAGATCCCACATGCCGCGGAGCGGCTGGGCCCTTGAGCCATGGCCGCTGATCCTGCGCGTCCGGAGCCTGTGCTCCGCAATGGGAGAGGCCACAACAGTGAGAGGCCCGTGTACCGCAAAAAAAAAAA